>NC_059148.1:34037237-34145567 GCF_020740605.2 Lemur catta | reverse complement strand
CTGTGCCTGGGGTCCCGGGACCCGCACTGCGGCTGGTGTGTCCTGCACAGCACGTGAGTCCCGCGGGCCGGGGACGCCCGGGCGGGGACAGGTCCCCTCCGCGCACGCGCGCGGGGCGAGCCCCGGGGGTGGGGGCGCGGGGGTGGGGGCGACTGTCGCGGGTCCCCTGGGTGTCCCCGTGTCGCCACCGGCCCTGTGCCCGCAGCTGCGCCCGGCGGGACGCCTGCGAGCGCGCGGACGAGCCCCAGCGCTTCGCCTCGGACCTGCCGCAGTGCGTGCGGCTCGCCGTGCAGCCGCGGAACGTGTCGGTCACCGTGTCGCGCGTGCCGGTGAGTGGCCGCCCTGCGGCGGGGACGGGACGGGGACGGGGACGGGGGACCCGCCCGCCCCCGCTCACTGCGCGCCCCGCCCGCCGGGCCCAGCTCGTGCTGCAGGCCTGGAACGTGCCCGACCTCTCGGCCGGCGTCAACTGCTCCTTCGAGGACTTCACCGAGTCCGAGGGCGTCCTGGACGGCGGCCGCGTCCACTGCCGCTCGCCCTCCGCCCGCGAGGTGGCGCCCATCACGCGGGGCCCGCGGTGAGTGCCCCGCCCTCCGCCCCCGCGCATCGCGCGTTGGCCGCCGCCGGGACCCCCGAAGTGGCCGCGTGGGAGGTGGTGGCGTCTCCCGGGCGCTGGGTGCCCCTCCGTCCCCACCCTCCATCCCCACCCTCCGTCCCCACGCGTGCTGCGCCCCGCGCGGGCCCGGGGTGGCGTTCTGTCCCCCGCGCATGCGCATTTAGTGCCGTGACGCCGGAAGTCACCGCGTGGGAGGTGGTGGCGTCTCCCAGGCGCTGGGTGCCCCTCCATCCCCCCGCGCATGCGCGTTGGGCGCCGTGACCCCCGGAAGTCGCCACGTGCGAGGGGATGGCGTCTCCCGGGCGCTGAGTGCCCCGCCGTCCCCACCCTCTGTCCCCACCTCCTGTCGCGACCCGGACGTGCCCAGGGTGGCGTTTTGTCCCCCGCGCATGCGCATTTAGCGCCATGACCCCCAAGGTCGCCACGTGCAAAGTGATGTCGCCTCCAGGCGCGGGGCCGGAGCGAGCGACCTCCTGCCGGGGACGGGGACGGGGCAGCGGGTGGGGTCCCTGGTGACCCTGCAGGGCGGAAGGGACCTCGGCGCAGAGACGTGACTCAAGGGGGGCTAGAGGGGCAGGGGTGGGCGTGTGAGGTCAGAGGTCAGGGGGCGTGGCTTCTGCCCTATTGGGGTGTCGGGGTGCAGAACCCCCGTAGCTGCTGCGGTCCGTGTAGTCGCTCTGCGGACGGGGGCCGGGCCGGCATCGGGGAGGACCCGGCGGGTCCACGGCCCTGTCACCCAGCATGGCCTGTCACCCAGCATGGCCTGTCACCCAGCATGGCCCCTGTCACCCAGCATGGCCTGTCACCCAGTATGGCCTGTCACCCAGCATGGCCTGTCACCCAGCATGGCCTGTCACCCAGCAGGGCCTGTCACCCAGCATGGCCTGTCACCCAGCATGGCCTGTCACCGAGCGTGGCCCCTGTCACCCAGCATGGCCCCTGTCACCCAGCATGGCCCGTCACCGAGCATGGCCTGTCACCCAGCATGGCCCCTGTCACCCAGCATGGCCCTTGTCACCCAGCATGGCCCCTGTCACCCAGCATGGCCTGTCACCGAGCATGGCCTGTCACCCAGCATGGCCTGTCACCCAGCAGGGCCCCTGTCACCTAGCATGGCCCCTGTCACCCAGTATGGCCTGTCACCGAGCATGGCCTGTCACCCAGCATGGCCCCTGTCACCGAGTATGGCCCCTGTCACCCAGCATGGCCCCTGTCACCGAGTATGGTCCTTGTCACCGAGCAGGGCCCCTGTCACTGAGCATGGCCTCTGTCACCGAGCATGGCCCCTGTCACCGAGCAGGGCCCCTGTCACCGAGCATGGCCCCTGTCACCGAGCAGGGGGCAGGGAGGGGACAGGTCCCCGCACAGCTGAGGTTCCTGCCACCAAGGGCCTGAGGAGGGACCCAGCGGAGCACTCTGGCGCCTCGGAGGGTCCGTGGGCCGAGGTCCCCCCAATCTGGGCTCCGCGGCGCTTGGTGGCCCCGGGGGTGACTCAGCCCCCGCCACCCCCGCAGGGGACCAGCGCGTGGTGAAGCTGTACCTGAAGTCCAAGGAGACGGGGAAGAAGTTCGCCTCCGTGGACTTCGTCTTCTACAACTGCAGTGTCCACCAGTCGTGAGTGTCCCCGGACCCGCGTGGGCCCGGGCGGGGCTTTCATCTTGGGACACAGCTTTTCCCCTCGCCGGCAGGGTGGGGGGCGGCGAGGCAGGAGGAGGGTGGGCGGCCAGACGGGGGCTCGGGACCGGGCCCCAGAGAGGAGCAGAGAGAGAGAGAGCAGTGTGTGCAAAGGCCCTGTGGCCGCCCGCGGCGGGGGTGCAGCCCTGGTCCCCAGGCCTCAGCGTCTCACACTCTTGTCCCCGCAGCTGCCTGTCGTGCGTCAACGGCTCCTTCCCCTGCCACTGGTGCAAATACCGCCACGTGTGCACCCACAACGCCGCCGACTGTGCCTTCCTGGAGGGCCGCGTCAACGTGTCCGAGGTGAGGCTGGGCGCGGGCCGGGGGCCCAGGCTTCTGCAGCTGGAGATGGCCCTGCCTGGGTGTCCCCTGGGCCCGCCCTGGAGGTGCCCCACGCGTCCAGAGTGGCATCCCGTGAGGGCGACCGGGCTGGGTCGGTCTGGAAGACGCCGGCTGCGGGCTGGAAGGTCTGGGGGTCAGAGACATCCCTTGGGCTGTCCCGGCCGGAGGCCAGGGCACTGGCGTTGGCGGTGGTCCCTGGGTGTCCCTTGTGAGCCTTGGGGACAGGGAGAAGCCCCAGATGCGTCCCGCCCGGGCCCCTGTGTGGGGGCTGCAGGCCGAAGCGTGGGGTTCCCGGGCGTGGGGGGAGGGGCACCGTTTAAGCCCCATAGCGGGTGCAGGCGGGGTAGCAGGTGCCTGGGGACGGTCCCCATGCTCCGTGTCAGGGGAGGGGACCCGTCGGCTCAGCTCGCCAAGCGGCTGGTGGGTTCCTGGAGCCGCCTGGAGCATCGTGTGTTTGGTTATTGCTAGTGATCACGCACGGATTGTTCCGGAGCGGGGCAGGGACGACGGGCTGTCACCCACGGGCTGCTTGTCCTGGGGCCCAGGGCACATGGGCGCTGGGTGGTGGGGACTCCGCGTCCGACCTGTGTGTGCGGAACCAGACCCGAAGCCGGGCCTGTCCCTTGCTGTGGGTGCCGTGCCCGTCCTGCCTGTCGGTGGCTCTTGGGGACAGCAGCCGGGCTGGACTCAAGGCGAGTGAGCCCAGAGTCCCTCCCTCCTCCGGTCCCTTCCTCACAGAGGTCCCCTGACCCCCCCCCCTCAGGTGTCACCCCCGAACCTGGCTTGTCTGCCCCGTGGTGTGACATCACACACCAGGGGATGGGACCGCAGCGGCGGAGGGCGGGCCGAGAGCAGCCAGGGACCGTGGGTGTTGGGGGTGACACTGCCCGACAGCTGGTGTGTGAGCACCAGGGACAAGCAGGGGCTTCCCTGGGAGCTTGGCCTGCCTGAGGAGCTGGGAATTTCACTGATACTTACTCATTTCTTTAGCTACGATCGTAGGTTTTCACATAGGTGTTTCTCAGGGGTGTGCTAGGAGCGTGGGGAGAACCTGGGGCGTAGCAGTGACCGGCAGCCCCTCGGTCCCTTCCACGGCGCCAGCGTTCCCGGCCCTGGCGTCTTGGCCCAGCTTCCTGCTGAGACATTTGAGGCCCGTGGTGGCCCGGGGTCTCCGCGGACCCTCCCTGTGCTCTCGGGCCTGTTTGCTTTGCCCCGAGGCGGGAGTGGCAGTCGGGGTGCTGAGGCCACCAGTGCCTATGGCTGGGGACCCGAGGGGGACTCCACGCGACCCCCCAGAGCGGAGCTCATGCTCGGCTGGACACGCACTGACAATTCGGACTTTAACCTCCTAGCAGTGCGGGTGTCAGACTTCGTGGCAGAAACGGGGCGGGGTGGCTGGCATGTCCCACAGGACGGCCGGTCACGTCCCCTCCCTCATCCCTGCCATTGTCCCCTGTGCTTCGACCTCTCCCGTTGCCAGTCTGGGGCCGTCCGGGTCTGTGACCAGAGTGAGACTCCATGAGGGGCCAGGCCTGGGCTGGTTGGTCACCGGGCTGGTTGGTCCCCGTGTCCCTGCAGGGAAGGGCACGGGCAGCCTTCTAGACGCTTCCGTGGTCTGTGTAAGGACAAGAGCCCCGCGACCAGGGAGCAAAGCCCGAGCAGAATCTGGGCCTCAGTCGTTCCGGGGACCAGAGCCGGTTTACGGGGACCCCGCACCCCTGCACGAAGGGGAGGCGGGTCCCTCGGGGAAGGAGCCCAAGACGCGGCCACAAACGTGTGTTGCTGGTCTCCCTCCCGGCTCACCCCGAGGGGACCCGCCGGGGTGACCGTGCGGTGGGGAAAGGAACTAATCAGACCCATGGGGGGCGCAGGACGGTGGCTCTGCCCACTGGCTGATCCCGGGAGATCCCGATGTCACCGCGGCTCTTAGCCGGAGTGGGGGCTTGTGGGTTTTAGCTCAGGCCCGACTCCGGGGTGGGCCCAGCGGGTCCCGAGCCCAGCCGGCGTCCGGCTGCTTCCTGAGGTCTAGAACGCGTCATCGGGAGAGACGTGTCCCGCTTGCCGGTCTCGGGAGGAGGCGGTGACGGCGGGAGCCAGGTGGATTGGCACCTGGAGAGGCCCGGGTGTGGCCCCGGTCACGACACGGCTCCGGCCTGAGTCTCGGCGAGCCGTCCCCGGGCGCCTCTCTGCTGGCCAGGGCAGTGTGGGACATCGTGCCCGCAAGTCCTTCCCTCTGGGGCTGTGTCCGGACACCCGGGCTGGGGAGGTGACACTAGTTGCAACCTGCCGCCCCCTGCCTCTTTGCAAGGGGACACAGGTGGGCGCGTCCCTGCAGACCCCGCAGCCAGGGCTCAGGTTGCCCCGCGGGGCCTTGGGGGGCCGGGCCCTCTCCTGGGCCCCGGAAATCTCCGCAGAGCGGTCACGGGCAACGGTGGCCACCTCGGGAGCTGCCGCCGGGCTCGGGGACTGCAGCCTGTTTTCAGTGTCCCTATTTAAAGCCCAGCTTCGTGGCGTCCCCGAGGGGGCCGGGAGCAGCGGTGCTGTAAGGACTCCGGGCCGTTGCGTCAGTTACTGTTGCTGAGACGCGGGGGGGCCCCGGGGGCCCCCGGGCTGTTTGTCTGCAGGGCTCTGGCTATTTTTACACGGTCCCTGGGCCCCCGGGGTCCCCTCCCCACGCTCCACTCTTGGCTGCTTCGGCCTCCAGGGTCTCTCCAGCCGCGGCCCACATGGGCGTCCTGGGTCCCCGGAGGACGGGATCGTAGAACGCGGGCAGGGTGTGCTGGGGACCCGAGGGGAGAGGCTTGTGCAGTGCACGGCACAGCTGCAGGCCCTGTGCTCCTCAGTTTGCCAGCGTGGGAAAGGGGCTTGGCCGGGAGGAGCATGCGGTCCGGGGCGCAGTGGGGTGCACCCGGGGGGGGGGGTCCCCCCACCGCAGGCTCAGCCGACGCCCTCCCGCCCGCAGGACTGTCCCAGATCCTGCCCTCCACCCAGATCTACGTGCCGGTGGGTGGTCGTGAAGCCCATCACCCTGGCCGCGCGGAACCTGCCGCAGCCGCAGTCGGGCCAGCGCGGCTACGAGTGTCTCTTCCACATCCCGGGGAGCCCGGCCCGCGTCACCGCCCTGCGGTTCAACAGCTCCAGCCTGCAGTGCCAGAACTCCTCGGTGAGGCCCCGGGTGGGGGGGCAGTGTCTAGAACGTTCTGTCGCCTCCACGACCCGGTTTGTGGCGGCTCGCAGAGCGCGGTGCACGTGGGCAGCCGTGGGCTGGGCGGGAAGCCATTGCAGCAGGACCGCGGGGCACACGAGGGCCGGTTTCCGCGTGGGTCCCCGCGCCGCGGGCCGAGGGTCGGGTCTGAGCGTGTGCGGGGACAGCCGGGCGCCCGCCACCGGCCTTCGTCACACTGGCTCCTCCAGGAAGGCCGAGGCCAAAGCCGTGGAGCCACCCGGCTCCTGTGTCCCGTGGCCACGTGGCCACATGGCTCACACGATGGTAGTAGGAGAAGCCACGCGTTTGGAGTTTCAGGTCTAAACCGGTGACACTTGGAAAGCTCTTTGGTCACGCTCCGTGACGGGGCCACCCCTTTCCCGGGTGGGCAGGGAGGGCAGTGCCGGACGGCAGAGCCTGGGCCCCGTGGCGGCTGGCAGGCCTCAGTTTCCCCACCTGCTCAGGAACGCCGGGGCTGGGCGGGCTGCAGGTTGGACGTGAGGGTCACTCTCTGCCACCATGGCCGTCTCTGGAATTGCCTCTGCCTTCCCGGCTTTCCGGACGCTTCCGCTGTGTCACCAATGCCGGTGTGCCCTGCACCCCCCCACCTGTGCCCATGCTCTCCCCCCGCCCCCAGGCCGCCTGTCCCCCCCGTCCCACCTCCCTTCCCTCCGCACCTCGTTAATCTTCCCTTCCCCTGTGTTTGGAGGAAAGCAGGGGTGTCAGGGAATTTGATAGGATCCAGTTAAATTCCTGCAGATAAAATGATGACGAATGGCCCGGCCACCCCTCGGAACGACGGGGCTCCCGGCTCCTCCGGGCACATGCGTGGGCTGAGGGCGGCGAGTGCGGGAAGTCGCAGCCGATCCGGGGTCGGGGGGCGGCTCCCCGAACCCGGCCTCGCCTGGGAGGGTCTAGGGAGGCCAGGGCGACACGGGCCGGGGGGGGCAGGGCCACACGGGACGGCGATGTCGAGCCCGGGGACATATACACACACACCCCTCACGCCTCAGGGCAGTTCTGGCCCGTTGAGCAGAGGCAGACTGAGATGTGGGAAATGGTCCCCGGTGTCTGTCCCCAAGGGGCCCACCGGGGGTCCCGGTCCCCAGGCGTGGCTTGGGGGAGGCTGGGGGCTCCCGTGCTGGGCGGAGACCCCCGCGGAGGCTCAGAGAGGTCACTCCGGAGCATGTGACTCCACTCTTGTGGCTGCTGGGGGTGGGGGGGCTGGGCAGGGGCGTGGGGGGCAGAGGGACCAGAGGGGGACAGTGGAGGGGGGCTGGGTGTGTCGCAGAAGCCAAGCCCCCCGGCCGGCCGGTGGCTGTCGGCTCCGGATTGGAGATGCCAGTCTCGGCCCCGCCAAGCCCATCCTCAGCACCCGCAAGTCCTTACCCTCCCGGGTGGCCCGGGAGGTGACATGTGGCCTTTGACCCCCGAGCCTGACCTCCGCCCCCCACCGCCCGCAGTACTCCTACGAGGGGAACGACATCAGCGACCTCCCGGTGAACCTGTCGGTCGTGTGGAACGGACACTTCGTCATCGACAACCCGCAGAACATCCAGGGTGAGCGGCCGCCCTGCCGCCGGGCTGGGGGGCGGGTGGCGGGCAGGGCCGAGCTGACCGTGCCCCCCGTGTCCCCTGCGTCCCCCCCGCGTCCCCGCAGCCCACCTGTACAAGTGCCCGGCCCTGCGCGAGAGCTGCGGGCTCTGCCTCAAGGCCGACCCGCGCTTCGAGTGCGGCTGGTGCGTGGCCGAGCGCCGCTGCTCCCTGCGCCACCACTGCCCGGCGGAGACGCCTGCGTCCTGGATGCACGCCCGGCACGGCAGCAGCCGCTGCGCCGACCCCAAGATCCTCAGGGTAGGTCCCCGCCGCCCCGTCGCCGGTCCCGCCCTGGGTTGACTGATGCGCAACCTGTGCAACTGGACCGCCCGGCCTCTGCCTCTGCCTCCCGCAGCTGTCGCCGGAGACGGGCCCCAGGCAGGGCGGCACGCGGCTCACCATCACCGGCGAGAACCTGGGCCTGCGCTTCGAGGACGTGCGTCTGGGGGTCCGCGTGGGCAAGGTGCTGTGCAGCCCCCTGGAGAGCGAGTACATCAGCGCCGAGCAGTGAGTGCGGCCGCGGGGGGGCGCGGGGACGCGGGGGCGCGGCGCACGGGGAGGTGTCACCCGCAGCCGCTGAGGCCACCGCCGCCCGCAGGATCGTGTGCGAGGTCGGGGACGCCAGCGCGGTGCGCGCGCACGACGCCCTGGTGGAGGTGTGCGTGAGGGACTGCTCGCCGCCCTACCGCGCCCTGTCGCCCAAGCGCTTCACCTTCGTGGTGAGTCCGGTCCCCTCCGCCCTGCTGCTGCCCCGGGCGGCCGTGGCAGGGTCGCCACGCCGGGACCACGGCTGTCTGCGGCCGCCCGTCCCCTGCCGCGCCGGGCTCGGCCCTGGGGCTGCGTCTGGGACCCCAGCTCGGGCCCGGGGCGTGGCCAGGGGGCTCCCCGGGGCTGGGAGGGGCGTGGCCCAGGAGGGGCGTGGCCCAGGTGGGTCGCCGTGCCCCAAGAGGGGCGTGGCCTAGGAGGGCTCCCTGTGGCCCAGGGGCGTGGCCCAGGAGGGTGTGGCCTAGGTGGGCTCCCCGTGGCCCTGGAGGGGCGTGGCCTAGGTGGGGCGTGGTCTGGGAGGGTTCCCTGTAGCCCAGGAGGGGCGTGGCCTAGGAGGGGCGTGGCCCAGGAGGGTTCCCTGTGGCTCAGGAGGGGCGTGGCCTAGGTGGGTTCCCCATGGCCTAGGAGGGGCGTGGCCTAGGTGGGGCGTGGCCCGGGAGGGTTCCCTGTAGCCCAGGAGGGGCGTGGCCTAGGTGGGTTCCCCACGGCCTAGGAGGGGCGTGGCCCAGGAGGGGCGTGGCCCAGGAGGGGCGTGGCCCAGGTGGGTTCCCTGTGGCCCAGGAGGGGCGTGGCCTAGGTGGGTTCCCCATGGCCTAGCAGGGGCGTGGCCCAGGTGGGTTCCCTGTGACCCGGGAGGGGCGTGGCCTAGGTGAGTTCCCCGTGGCCCAGGAGGGGCGTGGCCTAGGTGGGCTCCCCATCGCCAAGGAGGGGCGTGGCCGAGGTGGGTTCCCCGTGGCCCAGGAGGGGCGTGGCCCAAGAAGGCTTCCTGTGGCCCAGGAGGGCTCCCTGTGCCGGGGAGGGGCGTGGCCGAGGCGGGATCCCTGTGACCTGGGAGGGGCGTGGCCGAGGTGGGATCCCTGTGACCCGGGAGGGGCGTGGCCGGGGAGGGGCGTGGCCGGGGAGGGGCGTGGCCCGGGAGCTCCACCGGGCCCCGCCTTCCCGCAGACGCCCACCTTCTACCGCGTGAGCCCCTCCCGCGGGCCGCTGTCGGGGGGCACCTGGATCGGCATCGAGGGCAGCCACCTGAACGCGGGCAGCGACGTGGCCGTGTCCGTGGGCGGCCGGCCTTGCTCCTTCTCCTGGTACGTACCGGCCGGGGGTCGGGGCCGCGCGGGCCGGACCTCCTCTCGGTTCAGGTGGCTGCCTGCCCCCTGCCGTTGCCCAGGCAACGGGAGGATGGAGAGCTCGGCTGGGGTGGTCGCTATGGAAACCCAGAGATGGAGGTTACCATGGAGACAGGGGCTGCCTCCAGGGTGGGAGAAGGGCCGGCGGGGCGGGTGGGCGGTGCTTGTCACCCCCCAGGGGTGGGGACACGACCCGGCTGCCTTCTCTCTGGTCCTTCCTTGGGAGCAGGGGGGACCCTCGGGCAGAGTGAGGGGTATTTAAGCAAAACGTTAACAGAGAAAATAGACATTTCCAGAAAAGTCCTGAGGCTTGGAGTGGATAATTTTAGGTTAAGGATGATAACGGAGCGTCCGTTTCAATATTTTCCTGTGACAATGACCGGTTGTCAGACTAACGGGGGGTGTCTGCAGGGGGTGGCCGGGCAGCTGCCGGGGCCAGGTGTGGACACTGGGCTCCCTTGGGACTCTCGGGGTGGGGGTGGGCCCCAGACCCCCTTGGGACTCTCGGGGTGGGGGTGGGCCCCGGACTCCCTTGGGACTCTCGGGGTGGGGGTGGGCCCCAGACCCCCTTGGGACTCTCGGGGTGGGGGTGGGCCCCAGACCCCCTTGGGACTCTCGGGGTGGGGGTGGGCCCCAGACCCCCTTGGGACTCTCGGGGTGGGGGTGGGCCCCAGACCCCCTTGGGACTCTCGGGGTGGGGGTGGGCCCCAGACCCCCTTGGGACTCTCGGGGTGGGGGTGGGCCCCAGACCCCCTTGGGACTCTCGGGGTGGGGGTGGGCCCCGGACTCCCTTGGGACTCTTGGGGTGGGGGCGGGGGTGGACACCAGACCCCCTTGGGACTCTCAGGGTGAGGGTGGGGGTGGACACCAGACCCCCTTGGGACTCGGGGGGGGGGTGGGAGGGGGCCCCGGACCCCCTTGGGACTCTCGGGGCGCATTTCCGAGGCCGCCTCCCCGCCCCCCTCGGCCGCTGCAGGAGGAACTCGCGGGAGATCCGGTGCCTGACGCCCCCGGGGCAGAGCCCGGGCAGCGCCCCCATCGTCATCAGCATCAACCGGGCGCAGCTCACCAACCCCGAGGTCAAGTACAACTACACGGAGGACCCCACCATCCTGCGCATCGACCCCGAGTGGAGCATCAACAGGTGGGAGGCGCGGCCTGGCGGCCCCGTCCCTGTCCCCTGCACGGGGACTCTGGCCCGTTTGCCGTCTTTGGGGCAGGTGGGCCCCGTCTGACCCCCGGATCCCGTGCTGGTCCCCGAGCAGCATCCGGTGACTCCCGCCCCCTCTCGCCTTCCAGCGGCGGGACCCTCCTCACGGTCACAGGTACCAACCTGGCCACCGTCCGCGAACCCCAAATCCGGGCCAAGTACGGAGGCGTTGAGAGGGAGAACGTGAGTCCCGGCCCCGCGGACCCCATGTCCCCCGCCCCGCTCTCCCCACCTCCCCCCCCCGGGCTCGTGTCGGCGGTGACGCCCCTGTCCCTCGGTGCCTTTGCCGATCCCGGCTGTGCCTGCGTCCGCAGAGCTGCATGGTGTACAACGATACCACCATGGTGTGCCACGCGCCCTCCGTGGACAACCCGCTGCGCAGCCCCCCCGAGCTCGGGGAGCGGCCGGACGAGCTGGGCTTCGTCATGGACAACGTGCGGTCCCTGCTGGTGCTCAACGGCTCGTCCTTCCTCTACTACCCCGACCCCGTGCTGGAGCCGCTCAGCCCCACCGGGCTGCTGGAGCTGAAGCCCAGCTCCCCACTCATCCTCAAGGTGTGTCCGCTGGCCCGGGGGCGCTCGTGGTGGCAGTAGGGGGTGGCAGGGAGGCGGCCCTCCCCTCCCGGGAGCTCACGTACCCACCCCGCCGTGCAGGGCCGGAACCTCCTGCCGCCGGCGCCCGGCAACTCGCGGCTCAACTACACGGTGCTCATCGGGTCCACTCCCTGTGTCCTCACCGTGTCGGAAACGCAGCTGCTGTGCGAGTCCCCCAACCTCACCGGGCAGCACAAGGTCACGGTGCGTCCCCCACCGCCCCCCGCCCCCCTGCCACCGGGGCTCTGGGCTCCTGGGTCCCACACCCGCCTGTGACCTCCTGTCCCCGCCCCGGCAGGGCAGCCCCGGCTCTGCAGCCAGCCCCGGACGCGCCCCCGGTCTCCCCGCCAGTCCTGCGTCCCGATCTCTGAGCCACCGTGGGGGGGACCTTGTCCCCGGCGGGTCTCGAGGGCTCTGAGCAGCCTCCGCTGTCCCCTCACCGACAGGTGCGGGCCGGCGGCTTCGAGTTCTCCCCGGGGACGCTGCAGGTGTACTCGGACAGCCTGCTCACGCTGCCCGCCACGGTGGGCATCGGGGGTGGCGGGGGCCTGCTGCTGCTGGTCATCGTGGCTGTGCTCATTGCCTACAAGCGCAAGTCGCGGGACGCCGACCGCACTCTCAAGCGCCTGCAGCTGCAGATGGACAACCTGGAGTCGCGGGTGGCGCTCGAGTGCAAGGAAGGTCTGTGGGGGTCGGGGACCGAGGGCTTGCAGGGGGCCACTAGGGCCTCCAGCTCGGGTCACGCCACCCCCGGCCACCTCCCCGTGCTGGGTGAGGCCAAACAGACTCAGAGACGCAGATTCGAGAGTCGCTCCAGCACTCAGCAAACGGCCGGGAGGCCGGGAACTGGCCCTGTAAGCTTCTGTGCCTCAGTCTCCCTATCTGTAGAATGGGTGCAACGACAGCACAGACCTTGCTGGGCGCCATGAGATGTGGCCGAGCCCGCGGGGCGGTGAGGCGTGTGCGTGCCGGCCTGGGGGACTTAAGACGTCCATGCCGCGAGCGGGGACCCTGCCTGTCTTTGGCGTCTGGGCACGCACAGGTGGCAGCTGGGGCCAGCCTTTGTCCCCGAGGAGCTCTCATGTGGGGGCGTCAGGCCACGCCGCCCGCCAGATACGGGCACACGGGAGTCGTGATCCACGGGCGTGAGTGGCAGAGATCGGCTTAGACCGGCTTCAGCAGGGGGTGACAGGTTCTGTGCAGGGGAGTCCAGGGCGAGGCGGACGGATGTCCCTGCAGTGTGGCCGTCCCCGGCTCCGGCACTGTGTCCGGGACCCCTCCGTCCCGGGCCTGCTGTGTCCCGGGCCCCGGCCTCCCTCCGGCTGAGCCCTGTCTGATGTTGACAACGCGGCCACCACGGGTGAGCTCAGCCATCCCAGCGGATGCCGCTGCTGGGCCTGTCCCTGGAGGCCACAGCTGGTCACCTGCCCCCGACCTGCTCCCTCAAAGTCCCCGGCCAAGAGCGGGGCGGGTGGCCCGTGGCGCAGAGAGCGGGTGGCTTGCGGCAGGCAGGAACCGCGAGGAAGTCGGGGAGGCCGGGATGGTCATCCCCAAGCCGGGGCAGGGGGCCCCGTGTGGAGCTCAGCTGGGTCCCAGGGGGCCACCTGTCTGCTGACGTGTCACAGAGAGGCCCGCGAGTCCGAGGCAGAGCCAGGCTTGACCCCAGGCTGGTGTCTCTGGAATGCTGGCCCGTGCACCGAGCGCTGCAGCGTGGGGTGGGCCGGGGTGGGCCGGGGAGGGGGGCTCTGGCACCTGCGCCTTGGGGAACCCGGGTGGCCTCGGACAGCCCCGGGGTCCCCGCATTGGGCTCGAGGCCACAGATGCAGCCCTGGCCGTAGCTGGCCGACACTGGGCCCAGCCGGCTTCCCCGGCTGGTGCACGGTGGAGCCTCGGGGCTGGTGTCCCCGGGCGCTGAGCCAGCCCGGGGCGGCACCTTCCCGTGGCCCCAGACTCTGCCGTGTGCCTGTCCCGGTCTTGGCACGGACGTCTTGGCCGTCGAGACGGGCACGGAGCAGCGTTGATAATCGGTGACATTTCTGGAACGTGCGTTAGGTGCCAGGCGAGACTTGGAGCGCGTTGCAGATGTTCGTTGGCGCGTGCTCACGGCTGGTGGCAGCAGGCATGGGCGTGTTCCTGCAACAGGGCCGGGTTTGACGTCGTGGGGGTCTGGCGTGGGGCTTGCAGTCGAACCCGCCAAGTCTCAGGCGTGCGATTTGTCGCGGACTCGGCCAGGCTGGAACCGTAGAGTCCCGCGTCCCGGGAGCCTTCTCTGTCCCTGAGTGGCCCGGTGGCTGTGCCCCCAGCTTCCTGCCCCCATCCTGGTGGAATGGGAGGCAGGTGGCCCAGCGGGCCTCCCTCGGGGGTCCTCACCTGCTGGGGGGTGGCTGGCGGCTGCTCCCGGGCTGGCCAGGTGGGGGTACCCGGACACCTGGCGGTGGTGCCCAGAGACACGGCCCCGGCTCTGAATTAAACCTGCCAGACGGCCCCGGAGTCTGCCCGGGCGCGCCTGGCTCCTGATCAGATATGCCCAGCCCTCGGGCTGCTGTGGGGCCGCCACCTCACAGCTCTGGAATGTTCCACCCACCTGCCCCCCCTGCCCTGCCTGCCTTTGTCCCCTGGAGAGGCAGAGCTGGCCTGGAGCAGGGTGGGGGGCCGTGGGGAGGGGCCCGCTGGGCCTGAGGGTGCGTGTGGCAGTTTTGTTGGGGGTTGGGGACAGCCTGCAGCCCTGGAACGGCGCTGCCTGCCACACCTGGCCACACCTGGCCACACCTGGTCACACCTTCCCCGTCCTGGGCGGCCAGGGGAGCAGGACTGCATGGGTGCTCCTCCTCTAATGCCACTGAGGCACGGGGAGGCCCTGCCCGGCCTGGCTCTGGTTAGTCCTATGACAACGCAGTGACAGAGAGGGAAACCGAGGCACAGGGCGGCACGAGGCTTCCCTTAAGGCCGTGACCCCAGGCAGTGGCAGCGCTGGGCTCCGACCTCGGCCTGGAGCGGAGGGAGGGAGGGAGGGCGGGGGCCCCGGTGGCAGGCGCGGGCGGGGAGCGCGGCCCCCTGACCCCACGCCCCCCACGCCCCCCACAGCCTTCGCGGAGTTGCAGACGGACATCCACGAGCTCACCAACGACCTGGACGGCGCGGGCATCCCGTTCCTCGACTACCGCACCTACGCCATGCGGGTGCTCTTCCCCGGCATCGAGGACCACCCCGTGCTCAAGGAGATGGAGGTAGCCATGCCGGCCCCGGGGTGGGGGGTCGCCGGTGCTCAGAGGGGGCCGCTGACTCCCGGAGCCCTCAGGGCTTCCCGGGTGCTGCTGGGCAGCCCCGTGGCGCTTGGGTGCCCGGCTGGAGTCTGACGTGGCCGTCCGGGGTGGGGGCACGTGGCTGGCGTAGCCCGGGGGCCCTCAGAGTGCTGGGCTTTGCACTGCCGGGTGCCAGGGAGCCCGTGAGGGAAGGGGCTGCCCCCCAAATTCTCTGGGGCCCTCCCGTCGGCAGGCCAGACCCCCGGTTCCCAGCCAGCAGCTGCCGGGGTCTCAGCAGGGCAGCCCTGTCACACGCTCTGGCCACAGGTGCTACAGAGTCCCCTGCCCCGCGTGGCTGAGCCGGCGGGAAGTCCCTCTTGCCTTGAGACCGATGGGCCATCCTGCCTCTCTGCCCAGGGGCCGGGGCCGCCCCCCGCTGCGATTGCCGGCTGTCGGGGGCTCCACGCTCCCCCCAGGGTCCCCTGCTGCTGTCTGCATGTGCCAGGCCTGTGTGTGTTCTGCCCGGGCCGCCCCCTGCCTGCTGGGCTGGGAGCCAGGTACCCCTGGTGGCATGTGGGCACAGCCCGTGGGCACCTCTTACCCTGACGAGAGAGCAAGCAGGAGGCTGGAGCCAGCCGTACCTGCACCCCTCGTCCCCACTTGTATGCTGTGTGGCCCTGACCCAGCCTCTGCTCTTGCGTGGCAGTGTTGTCACCTGTGCGGTGGGGTGAGGGACTTTGCATCGGTTACTGTTGCAAAGGCAGAGTGAGGCCGGGGACGTGCACTGCGGGGACCCAGTGGCTGGGGGTGTCGAGCTGGGCTCTCTCTGAGCCACTGCAGGGGGGACGGTGGCTCGCGGGCCCTGCATTCTGCACCCACCCCGATGACAGCACCGTGTCACCTCCCCGCCTGCAGCGGGCTCCGTGGCCAGGCTTGTCCAGACCGGGCGCCGGGCAGGGGTGGCAGGGTCCGGGTCCCTCGCGTCCCTTGTACCGAGGAGGACGGCGGCGGCTCGGGGCCCCCCGCCCCGTGGCCGAGGGGTCAGGGTGGCCCGTGCCCGGGTTCGAGGCCCGCCCGCCCGCCCGCAGGTGCAGGCCAACGTGGAGAAGTCGCTGACGCTGTTCGGGCAGCTGCTGACCAAGAAGCACTTCCTGCTGACCTTCATCCGCACGCTGGAGGCGCAGCGCAGCTTCTCCATGCGCGACCGCGGCAACGTGGCCTCGCTCATCATGACGGCGCTGCAGGGCGAGATGGAGTACGCCACGGGCGTGCTCAAGCAGCTGCTGTCCGACCTCATCGACAAGAACCTGGAGAGCAAGAACCACCCCAAGCTGCTGCTGCGCAGGCGCGTGCCGGGGTGGGCGGGGCTTGGGGCGGGGTATGGGGTGGGCGGGGCTGGTGCTGGGTGGGCGGGGCTTGGGGCGGGGCGGGTGCTGGGTGGGCGGGGTTGGGAGGCGTGGGTGCTGGGTGGGTGGGGCTTGGGGCAGGGCGGGTGCTGGGGTGGGCGGGGTTTGGGGCGGGGTGGGTGCCGGGTGGGCGGGGCTTGGGGCCTGGTGAGTGCTGGGGTGGGGTGGGGCCTGGGGCGGGGCTGGTGCTGGAGTGGGCGGGGCTTGGGGCAGGGCGAGTGCCGGGGTGGGCGGGGTGAGTCCCAGGGTGGGCGGGGTTGGGAGGGGTGATTGCCGGGGGTGGTCAGGGCTTGGGGCGGGGCAGGTGCTGCAGTGGGCGGGGCTTGGGGCAGGGAGGGTGGGGTATGGGTGGGGTGGGGTGTGTTGGGGTGGGTGGGGTTTGTGGGGGGCAGGGCGAGTGCCGGGTGGGCGGGGCTTGGGGCAGGGCGGGTGCCCAGTGGGGTGGGGGTGGCCATGGTGGCGAGTGCTGGGATGGGTGGGGTTTGGGGGCAGGGTTTGGGGAGAGATGAGTGCTGGGGTGGGTGGAGCTTTGGGGGGCAGGGCGAGTGCAGCAGTGGGCGGGGCTTGGGGCGGGGATGAGTGCAGCGGTGGGCGGGGTTTAGGGCAGGATGAGTGCAGCGGTGGGCGGGGTTTAGGGCAGGATGAGTGCAGCGGTGGGCGGGGTCTAGGGCAGGATGAGTATAGCGGTGGGCGGGGTTTAGGGCAGGATGAGTGCAGCGGTGGGCGGGGTCTAGGGCAGGATGAGTGCAGCGGTGGGCGGGGTCTAGGGCAGGATGAGTGCAGCGGTGGGCGGGGTCTAGGGCAGGATGAGTATAGCGGTGGGCGGGGTTTAGGGCAGGATGAGTGTAGCGGTGGGCGGGGTCTAGGGCAGGATGAGTGCAGCAGTGGGCGGGGTCTAGGGCAGGATGAGTATAGCGGTGGGCGGGGTTTAGGGCAGGATGAGTGCAGCGGTGGGCGAGGTTCAGGGCAGGATGAGTGCAGCGGTGGGCGGGGTTTGGGGCGGGGTTTGGGGGTGGGGTGGGGGCTGGGTGGGCGGGGCTAGTATGGGGTGGGTGGGGCTTGGGGACAGGGCTAGTGCTGGGGGCGGGGCGAGTGCCGGGTGGGGTGGGCACTGGGGTGGTTGGGGCACGGGGGCAAGATGAGTACGGGGGTGGGCGGGGCTTGGGGCGGGGCCTGCAAACCTGCGGGGGCGCAGCCGTGCGGGTCCCCCTGGGTGGGGCTGGGAGGCGTCCCCAGGTCCTCCGAGCCTCAGTTTCCCGGTCACCGGGAGGTGGCGGTGGGGACCAGGGCTGCTGGGCACCGGCGGGGCCCCTGGCGCCAGGCCCGGGGCTTCGTGCTCGGAGGCCTGGGCTCCGTCCGGGCTGCAGGCCGGGGGTCCCCGTGGCGGCTCCGGAGCCCCTGGTGGCTGCCCCCTCCCGTGGGCGCCCGCGCCCCTCACGGCCTGACCTTGGGGGCCGCGTCCCTGCTGGACAGCGGGGTGACCCCGCTCTGCCTCCGTCGCGCCCGCAGGACCGAGTCGGTGGCGGAGAAAATGCTGACCAACTGGTTCACCTTCCTCTTGTACAAGTTCCTCAAGGTAGGGGGGCTGTGGGGGCAGCCGGGTCCCCGGGAGTGACAGGGGCACAGGAGGAGACAGGCGGGGGCTGGTCTCAGAGGGAGGTGCAGGGGGATGGGGCGGACGGGGCCCCAGGACACGTGACCTTTGTCCCCTCCCGCCTCCCTCCTTTCCAGGCCGAGTGCCCCTCCCCCAGCCCGCCGGGTCGGGTCGCAGGAGCTGGGCTGCAGGGCCAAGGAGGGAGGGGGGGGGGTCCCTGGGAGGTGCCCAGCGGTGCCATCTGCTGCCCGTCCCGGGAGCGGTGGCCGCGCCGGGCATCCCTTGTGGCTGTCCCTTCAAGCCACTCCCAGGCCCCTGCAGACAGGCACCGGCCGTCCTCAGAACAGGGTCAGCTGGAGGTTGCAGACGGCGACCCCCAGGGCCGGACGTGGGTCCCAGTGGGCTTTTAGTTGAACCGACGGCCGACACTTAAGGTGTTGGGGACAGTGCAGGTCACATGCCTGGCTTCCCGTGGGGGACCCCAAGGCTCGGGGGACAGGCCAGTGCTCCAGGGAGGAGCCCAGGGTGTGCATTAAGTGCGTCCTCCCTGCCTGGGGTCCCCGGTGGCCTGGAGTCAGCGCTTTGGGGACAAGGGGGACCTCCGGCGCAGCCTGGCAGTGGAGGGTGCTGACTGCCTGGGCTGGAATCTCGCTTTCCGTACTGCGTCCCAGGGTGGCATCCGTGTCCCTGCCGGCCCGCGGGAGCTGGGAGGTGGTCGGCACGCACGTCCGTGTGCACAGGGCAGGGGACAGATAATAGGAAATGCAGGACGAGGACCGAGGACCGGGTGAGCAGAGCTGGGGGGATGAGGGGCAGCAGGCAGGTGAAGGGGAGAGACCCCCGAGGCAGAGGGGTGGCTGGAGAGAAGGGCCCAGGTGGGCTCGTCCTTCTGCATGCGTGTGCGTGTGTATACAGCAGTCCTCGTGCATTGCCAACACCCGATAAGCGGGTAGCACAGTTGTCTTGCAGCACTGGCAGCAGTGGACACACACGAGCCTGCACGGTGGCCGTGTGGTGCCGTGGAGGTGGCACTCGGGGGCTGCTCGGTGGAGGGGTGGCCGCGGTGCAGAGGGGACTCGGGGAGGACAAAGGCAGCGTGGCTGTCCGGGTGGGAGCGGAACAGCGTTGGGGACATCAGGCCGCGCGTTGGGGACTCACAGCCTTTTGCAGAGTGTCCTGTCGCCGGGGTCACGCCGGGTGCCTGTCACTGAGTCTTGTGCATCTAGGTTCCTTCGTTTGTTCTTGTGCCTTGGTGGGTCCTGTGTGTTGAGCTCGCCACGAACCTGTTAAACAATTTTTTTATTGTGATAAAATGTACATAGCGTAGATTTTGTCATTTTAGTGGTTTTTAAGCATAAAGTGTAGTGGTGTTGGATATATTCGTAATGTCACATCGCTGTCACCACCACTGATCTTGTTGACTCTTTTCATCTTGTAAAACCCAAACTCTGTGCCCATGAAACACCACCGACCCCGCTTGTCCCTCCCGCTGTCCCGTCCACCCGCCCTCCTGTCTCCGTGAATGGGACGGGACTCCTCGGACAAGTGGGACCGTGCGGTGTTCGTCCTTTTGTGACTTAGCGCAGTGTCAGGGTGTCTGTTAACAGATGACGGGGTGAGCAGGGCATGGCCTGTCCTTAGAGTCCTTAAACGGGACAGAAATTCTGACACGTGCCACAATACGGATGAACTTTGGGAATGCAAACTTTTTTTTTTTTAGTGACAGGGTCTCGCTCTGGCACCCGGGGTGCAATATAGTGGCATCATCACAGCTCACTGTAACCTGGAACTCCCAGCCTCAAGGGATCCTCCTGCCTCAGTCTCCCCAGCTAACGAGAACTATAGCCACACACCGCCACACCCTGTTTTCAGTTTTCTTTCTTTCTTTTTTTTTTTTTAGAGATGGGGTCTTGCTATGTTGCCCAGGGTGGTCTCGAACTCCTGACCTCGAGCGATCCTCCCACCCACCTCGGCCTCCCAGAGTGCTGGGATTTCAGGCGTGAGCCACAGTGCGCCTGGCCGGCCACAAGAAACAAACTCTTTATTTAAACAATCTGAATTTTTTTTCATTCCTTGTTGTGTTTAGAAACCAAAAGTTCAGCTAGAAAACTAGTCGTGCTCACGTGAACACAGCTGCACGGCACGGAGCCGAGTGCGAGGGGAGAGTTGCCCTTCAGCCCGCGGGTCTGGTGGCTGTGGCATTGGCCAACTGGTGTCTGTCCTCCCAGGCTGGATTCTGGACTGGAACGGACACCAATAAACAGAGCTCGCTTTTGCTATTAAGAAGAAATCCTAGGCCGGGCGCGGTGGCTCACGCCTGTCACCCCAGCACTCTGGGAGGCCGAGGCGGGAGGATCGCTCGAGGTCAGGAGTTCGAGACCAGCCTGGGCAATGTAGCAAGATCCCGTCTCTGCTAAAAATAGAAATGATCTGGACAACTAAAAATATATATAGAAAAATGAGCCGGGCGTGGTGGCGCATGCCTGTAGTCCCAGCGACTCAGGAGGCCGAGGCAGGAGGATCGCTTGAGCCCAGGAGGTTGAGGCTGCTGTGAGCGAGGCTGACGCCACGGCACTCTAGCCCGGGTGACACAGCCAGACTCTGTCTCAAAAAAAAGAGATCCTAGCGGTGGACCTTTATTCTCGTTAGGTTTGTCTCAGTAGCCCCCCCTCACTCCCCCTGGCCTTGGACACAGGACGTGGTCGTTTGTCGTGTTCTTTCATCAGCTGCGTAATATTCCACGGCGTGGCCGTGTCCCCGTTTACCTGTTGCAATGCTGGTGGCTGTAGGAGAACTTGAATGTCCCCGTCAGACCCGGGGCCCCAGCTGGCATCCGCCGCAGTAGGTTTGTGCTTCTTGCGTTAATGTTTAGAGTGGCTGCGGGTGATCGGGTGCGTTTATTTTTAACTTTGCCACCAGAGAGGTGGCACCAACGTGTGAGAGCCTTGCCAGGGGCCCGGGGTGGCGCTTGGCCGTCTCGCTGCCCCCTGGCCGGTGTGGTCGCTGAAAACCGATCGATTGTTGCTGTTTGATCGGTTTTTGTTTCTTTGCAGCCAAGTTTGCAAAAGTCTATTTTGTATCCTTTGCCCATTTTCCTAGAGCTGTTTCTTTTTGCGATTAAAGGAGTTCTTAAAAAAGGGACAGTTCCTATTTTTTGATAGCTCCTGCATGGTGCCAGGAAGGGACTTTCATTTGCGTGTGACACGACAGAGGGGTCTGACTTGATCGGCGCTGCCGGCCAGGGATAAGCGCTTGGTCTAACGTCGTTTATCGGGAAAAGAACCGGGCGACGTTTGCCGGCCTGGGATTTTTCCTCGTCCCTGGCTTTGCGACCCTGTAGATGTCATCAGAGCTGACACAGCTGCCCTGAGGACAGCTGGCTTTTGAGGGGTGGGGGCTTTTGGGTCAGGTGGCTCCGAGTTCAAATCCTGCCCTCTCCAGCTATTTGCTGTGTGACCCTGAGCCACTAACCTCACTTCTCTGGTCTCCGAAGACGGTGGCTTCGCTCCTTGCTCCCCCTGTGTGGGGACCAGGCCCGGAGACACTCAGGTCTGCCCTTGGGGAAAACCCCGGAAGGTTTTTGTCCCTCTGGTCCCCTCTCGGGAGGGGGCAGCTGTGGCCGGCACCCCCTTCCTCGTCCCGCACGCCGACTTCACGGAGCTGAGTTTGCAAACGAAACGGAATTTGAGGGACAGGCGTGTTGTTGGGAGGTCTCGGGACGATCCCTGCTCTTAGCAGCTGTGTCTGGAATTACCAGATGCCACCAGGGTGCCCGGGACGTCTGGTGACAGGGCCGAGTCACCGGTGTTTGTCGGGGCCCGTGCCAGATGGGGTACACTCAGACCCTCTGATCGCCTTCGGTCCTCGCTGCTACCTGCAGGGGACCCCGTGCCCGGCTCTGGCGCCGTGTGGCCGTCGCGGGCAGCCCGGCCTGGGAGGGAGGGAGGCGTCTGCCGACCGGGCTGTGAGGACACGAACGTTTTTTCCTTGGAAAAGGGAAACTTTTCCTTCATTGAGGTCGTTAGCGAGCGTCTATGGCGCTATTTCCCCGGTTCAGGTGAGCCCCGGGTCGGGGTGCGTCCCCACGGATGGCCGCGGCCTGTCCTGGAGTCGTGCATGGGTCCAACAGATCCCAGCCAGAGTGGCGTGGGACAGGGTCCCCGTTTGCCGCGGGCCCCGGGGAGCTTTGCGCCGAGTGCAGGGCGCTGGCAGCCCTGTTGGCCTCAGGCGGCCTGATGTCCCCCGCCCGCCGCAGGAGTGCGCCGGGGAGCCGCTGTTCATGCTGTACTGCGCCATCAAGCAGCAGATGGAGAAGGGGCCCATCGACGCCATCACGGGCGAGGCCCGCTACTCGCTGAGCGAGGACAAGCTCATCCGGCAGCAGATCGACTACAAGACTCTGGTGAGCGCGGGGCGGCCGGCCGGGGGGACGCGGGACACGGGACGCGGCGGCTGACGCCCCCTCCCCTCCCGCCCCGCCCCGCAGACCCTCAACTGCGTGAACCCCGAGAACGAGAACGCCCCCGAGGTGCCGGTGAAGGGGCTGAACTGCGACACGGTGACGCAGGTCAAGGAGAAGCTTCTGGACACCGTGTACAAGGGCGTGCCCTACTCCCAGCGCCCCAAGGCCGGGGACATGGACCTGGGTGAGCCGAGCGGCCGGGCCGGGGGTGGCTGCAGCGGGCGCCGGGCGGGGGGGGCCGGGAGCTCGAGCCGGTGACGACAGCCACCGTCCCCACCCCACCCCCCCCCGCAGAGTGGCGCCAGGGCCGCATGGCACGCATCATCCTGCAGGACGAGGACGTCACCACCAAGATCGACAACGACTGGAAGAGGCTGAACACGCTGGCGCACTACCAGGTGACGCGCCCCAATGGGGACAGGGACACACGTGTCACGCACGGGGCCCTCCCAGCCCCCACGCTGGGCTCGTCCCGACGGCCCCGGAGCTGTTCTGACGGGGAAACCGAGGCTCGCAGTGGTGCGGTCGCTGCTTTCGTATGCAACACCACCAGGGTGTCACCTGGGTCCCCGACTGGCTGTCACGGTGTCCCCTGGCCTCTCCCTGCAGGTGACAGACGGGTCCTCGGTGGCCCTGGTGCCGAAGCAGATGTCGGCCTACAACATCTCCAGCTCGTCCACCTTCACCAAGTCGCTCAGCAGATATGGTGAGCGCCGGGGGCCGCGGGGGGTCACATGCGAGTCCCGGGGGTCCGCCGTAGGGCCCGTCCCTCAAATCCCCGAGGCCACCCCTCTCCCACGATTGCACGTGTCCCCGCTCATCGGTGCCACCTCTGTCCCCAAAACCCCGGCGGGGCGGGGGGGCGGGGGGAGCTGGGGGCGGCCGAGGCGACGTTCCACGGGGTTTCGAGATGGGGAAACTGAGGCAGGGCGCCGTGCCGCAGAGAGCATGCTGCGCACGGCCAGCAGCCCCGACAGCCTGCGGTCGCGCACGCCCATGATCACGCCCGACTTGGAGAGCGGCACGAAGCTGTGGCACCTGGTCAAGAACCACGACCACCTGGACCAGCGGGAGGGCGACCGGGGCAGCAAGATGGTGTCCGAGATCTACCTGACGCGGCTGCTGGCCACCAAGGTAGGGGACGGCCGGAGGACGCCACGGCCACCCCCCCGGGGCCCGCCCTTCCCCCCCGGCGGAGCCTCACGCCGCCCGTGTCCCCCCGTGTCCCCTGTCCCCTGCGCAGGGGACCCTGCAGAAGTTCGTGGACGACCTGTTTGAGACCATCTTCAGCACGGCCCACCGGGGCTCGGCGCTGCCACTGGCCATCAAGTACATGTTCGACTTCCTGGACGAGCAGGCGGACAAGCACCAGATCCACGACGCCGACGTCCGGCACACCTGGAAGAGCAACTGGTACCTGGCGGGCGCAGGGACAGCCCGGTCGTCACGGGGGGACCCTCCCCGAGTCGCCCGTCCCGGGGGGTGTCGGCAGCTCCCGGCTCGGCTCCGGGGACCGCACGCACGCACGTGTCGGTGTGGATTGCTCGGGGCGGGGAGGGGCCGGTCGTGGTGACAAAGGGGACAGCCCCGGGGACAGCAGGCAGGCTCGGGGCTCACCCGTGTGAGGCCTCAGCCACCTCCGTGGGGCACGCGGGGCCTGCGTGTGCGTGTGCATCCGGGCCCGAGCCCCGTCTGCCGGGGGACGCTCCGGGGGTGTCCGGGAGCCCCGGCTGGGTGGCACCACCCGCCCCCGCCCCGCCTGTGCCGTTCAGAAGGGAAACTGAGGCCCGCTGCCCCCGTCCCCCCGCAGCCTGCCCCTGCGCTTCTGGGTGAACGTGATCAAGAACCCCCAGTTCGTGTTCGACATCCACAAGAACAGCATCACGGACGCCTGCCTGTCGGTGGTGGCCCAGACCTTCATGGACTCCTGCTCCACCTCCGAGCACAAGCTGGGCAAGGACTCGCCCTCCAACAAGCTGCTCTACGCCAAGGACATCCCCAACTACAAGAGCTGGGTGGAGAGGTGGGTGGGGGGGGGCGTCATGGGTCGGGGGGGGCCGCCCGCAGCCCCACCGCGCTCACGCGCAAGCCCCGCCCGCCAGGTACTACGCGGACATCGCCAAGATGCCGGCCATCAGCGACCAGGACATGAGCGCCTACCTGGCCGAGCAGTCGCGGCTGCACCTGAGCCAGTTCAACAGCATGAGCGCCTTGCACGAGATCTACTCCTACATCACCAAGTACAAGGACGAGGCGAGTGGCTCTGCGGGGGACCCGGGTGGGGGCGGTCGGCGGCGCCTCGTGGCCTCTCCAGGCTGCTGGGCGCCTGCCCTCGCACCTCCGTCCCCGACGGCCACGGTTCCGCGGGGACACAGGGCAGGGGACGGGGGCTGGCGGCGTCTTCTCAGGGGGAGGATGCAGGGCACGAGTGGCCGTGGCCTGGGGCCGCGGTGACGGGCGTGGTGGCCCCGCGGTGACGGGCGTGGTGGTGTCGCCCCCCGCAGATCCTGGCTGCGCTGGAGAAGGACGAGCAGGCACGGCGGCAGCGTCTACGCGGGAAGCTGGAGCAGGTGGTGGACACGATGGCCCTGAGCGGCTGAGCCCAGCCGGCCACCCCGCGGGAGGAGGTGGCTTGAGACGGCGGCCAAGCGCTGGGGACACGCCCCCCGGCCCTGCCTTCGCCGGCCCGTCCAGCCGAGGGCCTGGCCTTGCCCGGCGGGGACGTGACGCTGCCCTGCTGCGCCCGGAGCTGCGCACGGGGACCCGGTGGCCGAAGCTGCCGGAGGCCCTCGCGGGGCAAAGGACGGGTGTTGGGGGACGCAGCGGGGACGGCCAGGCCACCAGACGGAGGGCGGCCAGCCTGGGCCGTGCCCGCAATGTTGGGGACACGGGGACGGGGGCAGCCCTGGCTTCCGAGGCGGAGTCTGAGGGTCCAGGGGACCAGCTGGTGGCCAGACGGAGGGAGGGGGACACAGTCGCTGTCCCCTTCTGTGCCCAGCACGCCACGCCCGCCGAGCCACCGTCCGCAGATTCACCGCGTGCTCCGCGCGGCCGACCCCGGGCACCCCGTCCCCAGAGACGCCCGCGGCCCCCCTATGGAGGGGCTGCAGGCTGGTGTCACTCGAGACCCCCCCGCGGGACTTCCCGGCGGACTAGACCCCCCGCTCCGTCCTCAGGGCTGTGCCTCTGGGGACTCCGGGCCGGGGACAAGCACGTGGCCACAGAGTGCACGTCCCCATTATTTATTTGGCCGTCGGGGGTGTGGACCGAGCTCCCAGCGGGTCCCCGACCACGCTGTCCCCTCCCCCTGGCCCCAGCCGCTTCCGGTCCTGCTGTCTCCGCAGTGTCCTGGCCAGTCCCCAGAGCGGTGGGACATCTGGGGACCGTATTTGTTTTTAAGGGGGGGGGGGACAGAATCCTGCCGGGCTGTGCTTGGGCCAAGGGGCCGGGGACCCTCCCGCCACCTCGCTGAGCCCGGTCCCTTGGGGCCGGAAGCAGAGGTGACCAGAGGGCCCCGGGGGTGGCATCGCCCGGCCCGGCCCTCGGGGAACAAGAGCGAAGACGTTTTTAAGAGGAATCTGTACATACCTATATATATATGTATATGGCTCCCGTGTCCCCAGCCCCGCAGCCCCAGTGGCTTCCTGTAGAGTGACCTGGAGGAGGAGATGAAATTTTAATGACAATGTAGAAGAGGACAATTCGGGCGGGGGCGGGGAAGCAACGCCGGACGGTTGCCGAGAGAGACGGTGGCCCGAGTCCCCCGGGGGCCACACGGGGCTCTGGGTCCGTCCGATGTGTGAAGACGGGGACCGGGGCCCGCGTGTCCCCGGCATCGTGCATGATCGTGCTAGCGTGTAGTCATGTCCCCAAGAGTTGATCTTTTTTAAAAGCTGCAAGTGTTGGATACTAGAGGTCGTTAGACACCCCCCCCCGATTTTTTATGTTTTTAAATTAATTGGGCGCTTGTCAAAGGCGACAGGCGGCCCCGGTCCCCCCCTTTTCAAAGTCACTTTTCCATGGTACTAAAGGACTCGCATGGACTTCAAGGGACAGCTAACTGTGGCCGCGCCCCGGGGCCCCCGAGGAAGAGCATGTCGCCCCCCGTCCACGGGCTGCCGGTCTCGGGGTCCCCTCCCCCACCGAAGCAGCGTGAGCCAGACTGGGGATGGCATAGGCGCTGTCCCCTCGCACGGGGGTCGGTGTGACGTCGGTGAACTGCTGACTCAGGGAGCTCCTGGACCTCCACTCCCCCCCCGCGGCACGGTGGCAGCCCCCCAAGCCCGCCCGCCCTGGCATGGGCTCGTCGGTACCTGGGCAGACGTCGGGTCACAGCCGAGGCTGGGCGGTGCCGAGCCTGGGCCGGGGCGCTGTCACCTGGGTGGGACCCTTGGTGTCCCCCAGAGTCTTCCCTGGACGGTGGCTTCAAGTTGAAGCTCTGGTTCTTCCACTTCCGCACGGGTGGGGTGGGGTCCACTCAGACCCCCGGCTTCTCCACAATCCGCTTCCAACACCCCCCCCCCACCTCCGCCCCGGCCAGAGCTCCGCACGCAGCCTCGCGGGCCCTGCCGGCCGTCCCGTCTGTGTGGACACGGGTGGGGACCGGAGGGGGTGGCCCGTGCAGGGCCCGCGAGGCCACGTCCAGCCGCAAGCACTTTAGCAATTACCTGTTTACATACGAGTTGATCAACCCGGCTCCAACCGCGCCGGCCGTCTACGCAGGACGGCGGGGCTCGGAGCGCGTCCGCTGGGCCAAGCGCCACCCCTGCCCGTCCCCGGCTGCCACCCGCCACCTCCTTCTTGCAGCCCTTCCCCCGCAACGTCCCCGTCCCTGGTCTTAGGAGTGCTGGGGACAGCTCACGCCCCGGCCTGGGAGCCCGGCCTCTTGATATACCTCGAGTTTCTCTGCACTCCCAAGCCCGGGACCGCCAGCCGGGGGGCGGGGGGGGACCCGGGGCGCCCCAAGACCCGCAGCGCTGAGTCCCAGGCACGGTCCCCCGATGTCCCTCCCGGCCTGGATCTGCCGGCTCAACGTTGGTGCTACACGAGCTAGATTAGATATATTTAGAGAGAGAGAGAGAGCTATTTTTCAGACGAAGCCCACAGTTAGCTGTCCTTTAATGCCACCAAACCCCCCCCCTCCCCGCCGTCGACCCCTGCACCCAAAAAAGGAGAGCGACCCCCTCTGTCCGGTGGGCTGCATGGAAGCGGCGGCCCGGCCCGCGGACGTGTTGTACATACACACGGCTATTTCCTATTTTACTGCTCCGCAGATTTAGTACTTGTACATAAACGCACACATTAAGGAGAGATTAAACATTTTTGCTACAGCTCGTGGCTCGGGGGCTTTCCTGGCAGGGGGGCGTCTAGGCGGGGCGGGGACAGGTCACAGGGGTGGCCGGGGGTCGGTCCCACCCACACTCGGAGTCACGGCTGGAACCCCCCGGGGACGGGGACGGGGGTGGCTCGTGCGATGACATCCACATTCCAGCCACCCCGGGGCCCCCGGCCACCAGCAGGGGCGACGTGAGGCCGTGGTGTTGGGGACCCCACCTTGAACTTGGCCAAGGGGCTACACCCGCGTTTAGGGGCTTTCTCAGCGGCGAACCCGTTTTCATTGGCAGCTTGGCGGCTGAGGAACCCAGTTTGGGAAACGCTGGCTTTTCTAAGCGGGGACTTGGATTCCTCGATCTCATGAGAATTTTTGCAAACAAATGACCTTCACGGCGGGGACACAGCTTTTGCCGCGGGCTGTGGCGTTGGTCAGGGCCCCGTCTGGTCTCTCTGGGCCCGTGTCGTCCCCGGCCCGACCGGGGTGACCATTGCTGCCCCAGAGGGTGGGCCAGGTGTCCGGGTGTGACAAGTCCCCTGGGTACCCGCTGTGTAGCTGCACCTCCCGATTCCCGGGCAGACCCCAGACCGGGCTCTGTGCCCACTGTGTGGAGTTGATGTCACCCAGCCACTGTCTGGGCCACCTCCCTCCAGCCTGTCCCTCCGTCCCCAGCTCCGACGACGGCCCCCAAACCGTCACCAACACCTCCCCGCTCCAAGCCGACCCGTCCTGACAGCCGGGCCGCAGGCGACACGCCCCGATGCCAGCCTCGGTGCCTCCCAAGAAATCAGCGTCAGTTGATGGACATCGTGCAGGCGGCTGCGAGTTGCAGGCCCAAGAAGCAGCCGAGCGTGTGTCCCTTGCCGGGTCCCCTTCTGTCCCATACGACCCAAACGCAACCTAAACTGGCTTGAGCAAAAAGGGGAACCGGTTGGCTCGTGCAAGGGGACAGTGTGCGGGTGCAGCTGGCTTCAGGCATGGCTGGATCCAGGCGCTGCCACAAGGTCAAGGGGAATCCGTGTGGCTCCTCTGTCCCGTGTGTGAGTTTCATTCTCACGCAAATTCCTCCCAAGTCAGGGACAGCCGTGGCCAACAGCCGCCCCGGGCCGACCAGCTTAGCAGTCGTGGTGGCAATGGGCCACGTGGCCCGCAAATGGCCGGGTAGGGACTTCACTGGCCCCCGACGGGAACCCTCACCCGGGCCTGAAGCGGGCTGTGATTGGGGGACCAGGGTGACATGCCCGGGGAGGGGGGGGTCCGTCTGAACCTTGGGGTTTTGCACGTTGAACAGAACTGTGCACAGGTGCTGGGGGGGTTCTGCCTGGGTCTACACAGCAGGACACAGGGACAGATTGCCGGGAGGGGCCTGGGACACCCCTACCTCTGCCCAGGGTCCTGCCGGTGGCCCAACTGCTGACTGAGCACTTCAGATGCTGAGTCCTGTCAACCACGCCCCTGTTGCCGCTCGTGTGGCTTCACCCAGGGGCAGAGATGGCCGGACGTATCCGTGCTACCCAGTGAGCCCTGCCAGGGGACAGGCAGGACAGGGCGGGGGTGACAGGGAGGCAGGCACATGTCTCTGACTGTGAGGAGCGATCCCCCCAAACACAGGCTGTGCCTTCGAACCCCTGGCATGGGGGTGTTTGCACACGGGGACCCGAGCAGGGCCCGCCGGGGCTGGGGTGACACAAATGGTTTGAGGACGAGTGGCTGGAGGAGCCTGTCATCGTGAGATGCTAACACCAGTACTGCCAAGGCCACCGCTGGGCAGCGGTTGGGCACACGAGCTCTACGCAGGTTGTCACTCGGACATTTCCCTCCTCTTGCCCCAAAGCAATACGGATAGATGGGTGGATGGATGGATGGATGGATGGACAGACGGGTAGACGGGTGGGTGGACAGACAGGCGGGTAGATGGGTGGATGGATGGATGGACAGACAGATGGGTAGATGGGTGGGTGGATGGATGGATGGACAGATGGGTAGATGGGTGGGTGGATGGATGGACAGACGGGTAGATGGGTGGATGGATGGATGGACAGATGGGTAGATGGGTGGATGGATGGATGGATGGACAGACGGATAGATGGGTGGATAGATGGATGGACAGATGGGTAGATGGGTGGGTGGATGGATGGACAGACGGGTAGATGGGTGGATGGATGGATGGACAGATGGGTAGATGGGTGGGTGGATGGATGGACAGACGGATAGATGGGTGGATAGATGGATGGACAGATGGGTAGATGGGTGGATGGATGGATGGACAGATGGGTAGATGGGTGGGTGGATGGATGGACAGACGGGTAGATGGGTGGATGGATGGATGGACAGATGGGTAGATGGGTGGATGGATGGATGGATGGACAGACGGATAGATGGGTGGATAGATGGATGGACAGATGGGTAGATGGGTGGGTGGATGGATGGACAGACGGGTAGATGGGTGGATGGATGGATGGACAGATGGGTAGATGGGTGGGTGGATGGATGGATGGACAGATGGGTAGATGGGTGGATAGATGGATGGACAGATGGGTAGATGGGTGGATGGATGGATGGACAGACGGATAGATGGGTGGATAGATGGATGGACAGATGGGTAGATGGGTGGGTGGATGGATGGACAGACGGGTAGATGGGTGGATGGATGGATGGACAGATGGGTAGATGGGTGGGTGGATGGATGGACAGACGGGTAGATGGGTGGGTGGATGGATGGATGGACAGACGGATAGATGGGTGGATAGATGGATGGACAGATGGGTAGATGGGTGGATGGATGGATGGACAGACGGGTAGATGGGTGGGTGGATGGATGGATGGACAGACGGGTAGATGGGTGGGTGGATGGATGGACAAACAGATGGGTGGATAGAAGGATGGATGGACAGATGGATAGAAGGGTGACTTGATAGATGGATGGACAGACAGGTGGATGGATGGATGGACAGATGGGTAGATGGGTGGGTGGACAGACAGACGGGTAGATGGGTGGATGGATGGATGGACAGATTGGTAGATGGGTGGATGGATGGATGGACAGACGGGTAGATGGGTGGATGGATGGATGGACAGATTGGTAGATGGGTGGATGGATGGATGGACAGACGGGTAGTTGGGTGGATGGATGGATGGACAGACGGGTAGATGGGTGAGTGGATGGATGGATGGACAGACGGGTAGATGGGTGGGTGGACAGACAGACGGGTAGACAGGTGGATGGATGGATGGACAGACAGATGGGTGGATAGAAGGATGGATGGACAGATGGATAGAAGGGTGACTTGATGGATGGATGGACAGACAGGTGGATAGAAGGGTGGATGGACAGACAGACGGGGAGGTGGGTGGCTGGATGGATGGACAGACAGACGGACAGAAGCGTGGATGGAGGGCTGGCGGGTGGGTCACACGATCGATGGCAGCCGGTGCCTGAGTCCGACCGGCCTCCGTGGACTCGCGGAGACCTGAACGAGCAGCAGCGACCGACACGGGACGGCGCCGACGGTCGGTGCCGGCGTTCCGGGGCCTGGGCAGCCCCGGAGACCGGTGCTCGGGTACAGTGGGGTCCCCTGGGCAAGGAGGACAAGCTCAGACCCCCCAGACAAAGCCAAGCGCTGGGCTTGGGTGTAGCCCTGGGCGTGCGACCTGGGTAAGAACCCCTGGCCTTGGACTTCGCTGTCCCCATTTCTCAGAAGGGCAAGTTGAGGCCCAGAGAAGCAACGCACGTTCAGGCCTTCCCTGCCGAGCCATTTGCTGCAGGCTCTGAACCCGCCTCCTCCCTCCCCACGGTGACCCTGTGACAGCGAGTGTCCCGCCTGCATGTGTGCCCAGACCCCATCCTTCCGGGCCCCACCCAGGGACGGACAGATGACACCAATCGAGCCGTGCGGCTGCTGGTGACAGATTCAGTCTTTGCCGATGGCTTGCCCAACCCTCGGGGAATTCGGTGCAGGACTAATAAAGCCATTATTCTGCCACCCAGCTGTGCAGGACGGCAGGGTGACAGGCACAAGCTCGCGTTTACACGGGGACATCCTCAGCGGGGACGGGAGACGGAGCCAGCTAATTGCCAAAGTCACAGGCTCTTCAAAGCTGCGGACGGACGGGGCTCTTCAAAGCACAGGACTCATTAAATGGGTCCGGTGCACAGAAGGGGAAACTGAGGACCAGGTGTGTCCCGACTCCCTCCCTGCTCGGGGCAGCCGGGTCCCCTGATGCTTCAACACGTCCCCCCCCCCGGTTGCCTGGAAACAAGCAGACAGAAGGGACATCCGCCATGACAAAGGACTCACAACCACGGCGTCCACCTTCTCTCCTGCCCTTCTCGCCACCTGCCACCGGCCCCCGCCGACGGCAGACCAAACCGACGACGACAATCGTACGTAAAGTTAAGAGTCAAAAATGTCCCCAAGAGGTGACATCAGTGAAAACGGCTGAGCCAGGACCTCCAAACATTCCCCTCCCCGCCCCCGATCCAAGCGCTGGCAAAAACAGTCGGAATCAACATTTTGGAAAATGCTGGAAATTAAGCAAAGGCTCGGCGCAGTCTTAGAAGTGTTTGATCGAGGACAAAAGGCTGAGTTGTCACTAAAAGAACGGTGACTCCAGCCCGCGCCCCGTGCAAACAGCGCGTCTCCTGGAATTATTTGCCAACAACACCAAAGACGACGGTTGAGTATTGTCGGTGCCTGGGGGTGGCAGGGAACAGCTGCGACAAATAGTGAGTGAACCAGAAACCTCAAAAGGAAAAGCCGAGAGATGACACGCCCGTAGGGACACACGGCCGCTGGACCAAAATGTCCCACACTCAGGGCCCCTCAGCCGATGGCAGGAGACCTACCGGCCCCAGGAATTCAGGAAACCTCTTTGCAAACGTTCGGCGAACAGAACAGAATTGCGTAACCACGTGCCGTAGGTTTGCGACGCGCGTTTTTACCGAATTCGAGGGCGAAGAGGGGTGGTCACCTACATGCCAGCCATGTCACCAGCGGTTACGTACTGGACACGCCTCGTCTAAGAGCCGTGCAGGGCCGGGCGCGGGCGGGGGCTCACGCCTGTCACCCCAGCACTCGGGGAGGCCGAGGCGGGAGGATCGCTCGAGGTCAGGAGTCCGAGACCAGCCTGGGCAATGTAGCGAGACCCCATCTCTACTAAAAATAGAAATTAGCTGGACAGCTAAAAATATATATAGAAAAAATGAGCCGGGCGTGGTGGCGCATGCCTGTAGTCCCAGCTACTCGGGAGGCCGAGGCAGGAGGATCGCTGGAGCCCAGGAGGCTGAGGCTGCTGTGAGCGAGGCTGACACCACGGCGCTCTAGCCCGGGTGACAGAGCGAGACTCTGTCCCCAAAAAAACGAACCGGGATTCAGGAAAGCGTGGAGCGACCTGGGAAAATGCTCACGGTGGAAAAGCAGAAGACAGGAGGGAAATATGGTTTTCTTAAAAAAACACTCGAAGCCAATATGCTGCGATCTTAAATCAGGAAACTCTGGTGCTGTGTGGGTGACTCCTTTTCGGGGTGCAAAATCTCGGCAGCGGAGGTGGCGTCCGATTCCTCCCCACACCCCCACCCCGCGACCCCACAGCCCCGCCGCAAGCAGGGCTGAGCCCAGACGCAGATGGGGGTCTCTCTGCCTTGTCCTGCAGGAGGCTGAGCTCCAGGGGAGGAGGCCACCACCCCGGGCTGCCATTCTGCAAGGACGCCAAAGTCACGTGGCTTGCCACGACTGCCCCGCCCCCGCCCTCCCCGGGCCATGGCTGACCCCCCAGACAGGAGGGCAAATATATTGCACAAGGCGTTCTTGGGGAGGGGTCTTTTTTTGCCTTGGGGAATTACTACCTTCCAAGCCCCCATCAGAGACGCTGGAATTGGAAGGGCCCAGGCCAGAAGCCACGGAGAACTGGCTGTGGACCTGTGGCTTACCGCTGAGACCCTTGTCCCCTTTTCCCTGGGACTCCCGTGACCCCAGAGAGAGAGGCCCCAGACATGGCTGAAATGGAGTGTCCCTTCCACCTCTGGCCACGCCAGATTCAATGTGATGTGTTCAACTTTCACTTCTGTTTCTCAGGCCCCGTGGCGTGGTCCAGGCCCCGTGCTTAACCATCATGGCGACCTCACGATGGGAGTTTTGTCACCGTCCCCACTCTGTGGGCGGCTCAGGGAAGCCAGGCCCCCAAGGGTGCATCGGTGGCTGACGCAGGGCTGGAGGGTGGCTCGGGGGTCAGGCCCAGCGTGGGGCGGGGTGGCCGGGACACAGAGCCACGGGCCCACGGCAGCAAGGCTGTGGCAGGCCCGGGCCGGTGACAAGGAGTGGGGGTGACCAGCCGGGATTCCGGGGGGACGGAATTTGCCCGGCTTCTGCTCCTTTTGTGAAACACAGAATGTCGTAGGGGGAGATTATGCAAGTTAATTCATATTCAACATAGCACATTTGGAAAGTGCCAGAAAATAGAAAATTCTGATCGTCCATAATAACACCAAGGAGAAACAAACACCCTGTTTACGATTTGGCGTATTCCCCACCAACATTTTTTTTTTTTTTTGAGATAGAGTCTGGCTCTGTCGCCCGGGCTAGAGTGCCGTGGCGTCAGCCTCGCTCACAGCAGCCTCAGACTCCTGGGCTCAAGCGATCCTCCTGCCTCGGCCTCCCGAGTAGCTGGGACGACAGGCATGCGCCACCACGCCCGGCTCATTTTTCTTATTTTTTGTAGAGATGGGGTCTTGCTATATTGCCCAGGCTGGTCTGGAACTCTTGGCTTTAAGAGATCCTCCTGCCTCGGCCTCCCAGAGTGCTGGGATGACAGGCGTGAGCCCCCACGCCCTTAGCAGAGACGGGTCTCGCTCTTGCTCAGCTCAGCGGGTCCCCAGCTCCCGTGAGGCCAGCCTCAGCCCACCACCAGGGCCACACGGCCCACCTCACGTGTGTCCTCTGTCACCCGAGTGACCCGGAGCAGAAGAGACGAGGCTGTCCCGGCGGGAATGTGCAGGTTGGGGATTGAGGAGAAACAGGGGTGAGGAAAACCCATCTCTCGATCCCCGGGAGTTATCAGAACGGGTGGCATCGGGTGCTTGGGACAGAAAGAGCAGGTGCCACCAGGAGAGCCAGGCCCTGGCCGGTGGCTAGGGGGGGAGGCACAGGAGTGGCAGAGGGGACCCGAGCTGCACTGGGGGTGCAAGGACAGCCAGGTGACCCCTCGGGGCTGGCCTGGAGTGAGCCAGAGCCGTCCCCAGTCTGGCTAAGTCACAGGACGGGACCGGGGTGGAAGCCATCGTCCGTAGCTGGGGCAGCTCGAGCTTCCACCGAGGGGACCTGGGCCACCTCCCTGGGGCACAGCAGAGGGTCAGCCCCGGGCAGGGCCCCCACCCGCCCATGCAGCCCAGCGCAGCTCTGCAACCCCGCACCCCTGCAGCACGCACGGGGGGTGCAGGGGCTCCACGCCGAGGGCGTTTCAGATCCGGATGCCGACCGGCCGCGGGCAGCCGCCTGCGGGCTGGTTGCTAAGGAAACCATCCGGGGAGAATCTGCAGGCCGCGTCCACAAAGACGCTATTGATCGGCGGAGAGGAGCGGGCCTGGGGGCGGGGGGAGGGCTTCCCCGGGGAGAACAAAGACCGAAGGGCCCGGGGCGTGCTCGGAGTCAGGGTGTCCAGCGATCGCACCCCCTCCACGCACATACATGCACACGACATGCATGCACGCAACATGCATACGCACGACCTATAAACAAGGCATGCACACAAGCATGCATGACATGCATGCACAGCACGTAGACGCATACGATGCACCTAGCACGCGACACATTCATGGCAGGCGTGCATGACGTCTATAACAGTCACACGTATATTACATACATGGCCAGCGATCACACGCCCTCCATGCACACATGCACGCATGCAACACACATATGTACAATCTATACACACAGCATGCATATAAACATGCATGACATACATGCACAGCATGTAGATGCAAGCAATGCACCTAGCATGCAACACATTCATGGCATGCATGCATGACGTCTATAACAGTAACACGTATATTACATACATGGCCAGCGATCACACACCCTCCATGCACACATGCACGCATGCAACACACATATGTACAATCTATAAACACAGCATGCATATAAACATGCATGACATACATGCACAGCATGTAGATGCAAGCAATGCACCTAGCATGCAACACATTCGTGGCATGCATGCATGACATCTGTAACAGTAACATGTATATTACATACATGGCCAGCGATCACACGCCCTCCACGCACATATGCACATGAAATGCATGCACGCAACATGCATATGCACGACCTATAAACACGGCATGCACACAAGCATGCATGACATGCATGCACAGCATGTAGATGCAAGCAACGCACCTAGCATGCAACACATTCATGGCATGCATGCATGACATCTGTAACAGCAACACGTATATTACATACATGTCCAGCAATCACACGCCCTCCACGCACATATGCACATGAAATGCATGCACGCAACACGCATGTGCACGACCTATAAACACAGCATGCACACAAGCATGCATGACATGCATGCACAGCATGTAGATGCAAGCAACGCACCTAGCATGCAACACATTCATGGCATGCATGCATGACATCTGTAACAGCAACACGTATATTACATACATGTCCAGCAATCACACGCCCTCCACGCACATATGCACATGAAATGCATGCACGCAACACGCATGTGCACGACCTATAAACACGGCATGCACACAAACATGCATGACATGCATGCACAGCACGTAGATGCATACAATGCACCTAGCACATGACACATTCATGGCAGGCATGCATGACATCTGTAACAGTCACATGCATATTGCACGCATGCACGCGTACACGCGTGGCATTCAAACCCCGTCCACAGAGACTGTCAGCCTGGTTGCATTGCTGGAAAGAGATGCCTGAGAGGAGGTGATTTATAAAGAAAAAGAGGTTTGTTTGGGTCACATTTCTGCAGAAGCTTGCCTGCCACTTGTCCCCGGCTGTGCACCCCGCTTCCCCCTTCCCCCCTTTCCTAAGGTTCAGGGAAGACGATTGTCCCACGGTGGCGGCGGGGAGCGCGGAGCTCTGGAGCCCCGTCCCTAAGAGGCTGCGGACCAGCACTTGGGGACCACAGCGACACAGCACGGTGGAAGGACCTTGTGCGAGTTCTGACGCCAGGTCACAAATGCCACTGTTCTGCAACGTCTCTGCCAAGGCCACTGCCAGCATCCGGCCGCCACGCCGCGAGGACGCCCAAGCCACACGGGGAGGACACACACAGGCGACAACCTGGGTGACAATCTCAGCTGAGTCCAGAGCCTGGGGCAGCGGGAAGAAGCCACCCCTCGGTCAGAGCCCACGAAGGGGACGATGACACTCTCTGTCTTTGCCAGAACACGGGACACAGCGAGGCATTTATGCTGCGTCCTAAGACCACCCAGGAGGGTGTGCAGAGGGTCCTCTCCCACGAAGGCCACCATCAGAGACCAGAAAACCCCACTGACATTGGCACCGGCCCTAGGCAAGTCCCTTGCCCTCTCCAGGCCTCAGTTTCCCCATGTATAAAATGGGAGAGAAGGCCGGGCGCAGCGGTGGCTCACGCCTGTCACCCCAGCACTCGGGGAGGCCGAGGCGGGAGGATCGCGTGAGGTCAGGAGTTCGAGACCAGCCTGGGCAACAGAGCGAGACCCCGTCTCTACTAAAAATAGAAAAAAATGATTTAGACAGGTAAAAAATATATAGAGAAAAAAATGAGCCGGGCGTGGTGGCGCATGCCTGTCGTCCCAGCTACTCGGGAGGCTGAGGCAGGAGGATCGCTGGAGCCCAGGAGGCTGAGGCTGCTGTGAGCGAGGCTGACGCCAGGGCAGTCTAGCCTGGGTGACAGAGCGAGAAAAAAAAAAATTAAATTAAATTAAAAAAAAATGGGAGAGAAGAGAAAAAAAGACACCCCCCCCCTACATTTCTTTGCAGCTCTGGAAGGCAGTAGGCACCTGGGTCCCTTTGTCCCTCTGTTTTAAGTGGCAGCGACCCAGCCCCGACTGGCTCGTGTAACTGAAAAGTACAGGGTGGGCTTCAGGCGTGGCTGGATCCAGCAGCTCACAAAGTGTCATTAGAAAGTCCCCTCTCTTCCCCACCATCCTTAGGCAGGGTCTGATGTCTCCGGCGTGCCAGGCTGTTTTTTTTTTTTTTTTTTTTTTTTTTTTATACCGTGGGCTGCATGTCACACCCAGCCACGGCCTCGACTGGCTCTTTTTGGGTCCCATGTCCCCTCAGAGACCAATCGATGGCCCCCCAAGGGATTAAGATGCTCTTGGTGACCAGCTTGCTCACACGGCCCGGTTCACAAGGAGGCTTAAGACCCCAGCAGTCGGGATGGAGGTCAGGGATGGTGATCGGGCTCCTGTGACCTGAAGTCACACTCAGGACAGCCCACCCGCACCCCGGCCGGTGCTCACGGCAGAATCAGACGCCTCCTCCGCTCCGATCTGTCCCTCCCGGGGTCCCCGCGAAAGAGATTACCGGGCTGTCTTTTGGCAGCGACGCCGGGCTCAGCTAATCGTGACAAAGGCTAACAGGCCCTAATTAATTCTCCGGATCCGATGCAGCGTGAACGCCGGCCGGGTCCACCCACCTTAATGAGTTTCATCGACCGGATTTGACGATTTTTATTCCAAACCCAGGACCGAAAATTAATGCTCTTACAAATGCACTTGACCTCGATTGGTGGCGGTAATCCCGACAAAGTCCCTAAGCCCCGGGCTGCCAAAGCAGGGGGACCCCGTGCGGGGCTGCGGGCTGCAGGGGGGGACTCCTGCAAATCGCGGGGCGCCCCCTGCCCGCTTCCTCGGCGGCCCGGGGAGAGGGAGGCCGGGAGACGAGACCCCCCTGCACACCTCGCCCCTGCCGCCCACCCAGAGCCACCTGCAAACCCGCCCCAAGCAGCTCTCCACGAATGGCCTAGCGACTGTCACCGCAGGTGGACCTCGTTCCCACGGCTGGCGTTCCCGTGCCCACTGCCACTAGACTCCCGCGCTCCAGGCTCTGGCGTTTGTCACCCGACCCACCAGCCGGGCCTCCCCAGCTCCACATGTTCGCGAGCAGGGCCCCACATGTGTCCCCTGTCTCCCAGAATGTGCTGGAAGCTTCCTCCTTCCCCGGGGACCGGGCGTTCCGAGCAAGACACGGATGCGTGCGTGCACACACGCATAAGCCGTGCACACACGCACAAACACACGTGCATGTTTGCACAAAACCAGCTCGTTCCACTCTGCACACGGGACAACGTACCTTGTCGTCCTGCGGTCCCCAAGCCCCGGGGCCCCGGCGAGGCCTGGATCCGCGGCCCGTTAGGAACCCGGGCGCACGGCAGGACGGGAGCGGGGACAGGTGAGCGGAGTTTCATCGGCGTTTGCAGCTGGTCCCCATCGTGCCCGTCACCTCGCCGGCTCCCCCTGCCGTCGGATCGGCAGCAGCGTGAGATTCTCAGAGGGGCTCGAACCCCACGTGCGAGGGGGTCTGGGTGGCAGCTCCTTCTGGGAATCGAACGCCCCATGGCCCGAGGAGGGGACAGATGAGGCGACGATGCCAGCCCTGGGGAGCAGCTTTGCAAACGCAGGTGATCGTTAGCAGAGAGGTTGGATGCACAATGAATGTCACGCACCTCAATCATCCCCCCTCCCCGGTCCGTGCAAAAAGTGTCCTCCATGAAACCTGTCCCCGGAGCCAGGAAGAGTGGGGACCACTGCTGTCGTTTGCTAAGAAGGCCACTCGCAGAGGACAAAGAACACAGCTTCTGTTTGGGGGGAGGGGGACAGAGTCCGGCTCTGTGGCCCGGGCTAGAGTGAGTGCCGTGGTGTCAGCCTCGCTCACAGCAACCTCAACCTCCTGGGCTCAAGCGATCCTCCTGCCTCAGCCTCCCGAGTAGCTGGGACGACAGGCATGCGCCCACCACGCCCGGCTCATTTTTTCCATATATTTTTAGCTTTCCAGATCATTTCTTTCTATTTTTTAGTAGAGATGGGGTCTTGCTACATTGTCCAGTCTGGTCTCAAACTCCTGCCCTCGAGCGATCCTCCCGCCTCGGCCTCCCCGAGTGCTGGGGTGACAGGCGTGAGTCCCCGCGCCCGGCCCCCTTTGCATCTCTTCTTTCTCAGCCCTGTGTCTTGCACCGTGACAAAGTGAATTCTTTTACAGTCGTGCTCGATTCCGTATTGGATCTCCGCTAGGTTCCCTGCGTGATGTGGCTCTCACTTGCGCCTGCCTTTTGTCACTTGTCCCCGTGCAGGTGGGGTCGGGGCTGCACGGGTGGGGCGGGGCCACCCTCAGCCCCACGAGCGTCACCCGTGGACGGCCACACGCCCTGGTGCCCTGCAGCGTGTGCGTGTGCTGCGGTCGCCGTTGGCAAATCCGTGTCACCAGGCGCAGGATTGGAAAACAGCCAGCCCTTGGGCGCAGTGGCCCCGTGAGCTCCACACTGTCACCGGGGCCTCGCGCTGGGTTCACTGATCGCAGGAAAAACCCATTAAGCGCCCGCCTGTCCCGGTCATCTGTTATCTCGGCCGCCACCAGCGCGTACCCCCCGTCCCTGTCCCCGCAGCCTCCCCTCGGCTTTCCTCCTGCTCCTGGGGCCTGACCCAATTTCCAGTCCCTGTCACTTTCTCCAGATTGGAGTCGCTTTCTCGAGGAGCTCCTCCGAGGCTGGCTCCCGCCGAGCGATCTGGAGTGGCTGTCACTGTCACTCGGAGCTTCCCAGAGCCTGGGGACGCTGCCGCCTCTCCTGGGGGGCCGGGGGTGGCGGGAGCTGTCCCCAGAGGAGCCCAGAGGCCTCGGGGGTCCGAGCCTGGGCCAGGCGACTCTGCTCGCGCTTCATGCAAGACGGGGAACAGAGGGTGCCAGGGCCCCGGGTTCGGGTCCCCAAGAGCAGGATCCTGTCCCTCGTCCTGATTCTTTCTGTTGGAAAGGACAGCGACTTTGGCGTCCAAAGCATCACCGTGAATGAAACCCACTTTGTCTGGTTCCTTCCTGGATGGAGGGTCGGCCCAGGGGCCCCGGGGGCGGGGGGGGGGGCTGAGGTTGGCGTCACGGTTGTCCCCATGAACAAGCAGGTCCCCTAGCCGGGGGCCCGGGAGAAACCCCCGCTGCTGGTGACAAGGCAAGCGGACACGGTCGCGACCCCCTGCCACGCGCTCTCCCCGCGCCTGACTCCTGCTGGCCGTGCCTGCTCAGCCCTGTCCCTCACGCGTGTCCCTCAGCCTGCTGGGCCCCCCTGCTCCCCGGTCCAGCTGGCCGGGCTGTCCCCAGAGTCCCCAGAGCCCAGGTGCAGCGTCCCGGGCTGAGCTCTAGAACTTTCAGGACGTTTCGGGCCTTGTCCCCCCCTCCCCGCCCGGGGCTCCGGGGACTGCTGGACGCGAGTTCGAGTCTCGCCTCCGCACGCGCTCACCCCTTCCTGGAGGCCCCTCCACCCCCCTTCACCCCGAAAATGCCTCAGGGCCCCAGGGGAAGCTCCCCCCAAACACCCAGGGCAGGTCACACGCCTCGGGCTGGGGGGTCCTCGAATGAGCTGGGCTCTGCGGTAGCCTTGGGCACGCCTGTGTCCCCCCCGACCCGTGGGGGCCGGTCTCCCCCCAAGCTGTGATTTCCTGCTCCCCCCGTGTGCCCAGAGCGTGCCGTGCCCATGCAAGCGACTCCCGGCTGCAGGCTGAGGACGGGCGGGGAGACCCTGCAGGGCCTGTCACCGCTCTGAGAGCCCGCTCCGGTCCCCTCCCCCCCTCCTCCCTGCAACGCGGCCAGCCTGTGCCGAGTGTCAGCCGAGCTGAGAGGGTCCCTCGAAGTGACAGTTGCTTCTTAGCCCCGGGCACGCCCCGGGGCTGTGGCAGAATTGGCTGTCGCGGCAGCAGCCCCGGTTCCGGCTAATTGGGGACATCGGTGGCAGCGGGCTGGGAGGAGGGGGAGGGGGAGTAGGAGGAGGAGGAGGAGGAGGAGGAGGAGGAGGGGGAGGGGGAGGGGGGAGAAGGACGATTCATAACCGAAGACAAAGACAGTTCCTGACCCCGCGTGGCCGCTACCTGTGGATCGAAGCATGTGGCTGTGACGACACCCCGGGTCCCCTTGCACGCACAAAAGCAGTCACAGCAGTCAAAACCGCAGGATTTGCAGAAACGAACCCCATGAACTTCTTCTTCAATTTGCATTTAAGAATAAAGCTGTTTAGGCCGGGCGCGGGGGCTCACGCCTGTCACCCCAGCACTCGGGGAGGCCGAGGCGGGAGGATCGCTCGAGGTCAGGAGTTGGAGACCAGCCTGGGCAATGTAGCGAGACCCCGTCTCTACTAAAAAAAAATGGAAAGAAATTATCTGGACAGTTAAAAATATATATAGAAAAATGAGCCGGGCGTGGTGGCGCATGCCTGTCGTCCCAGCTACTCGGGAGGCTGAGGCAGGAGGATCGCTGGAGCCCGGGAGGTTGAGGCTGCTGTGACCGAGGCTGACGCCGCGGCACTCTAGCCCGGGTGACAGAGCGAGACTCTGTGTCAAAAAAATAAAATAAAATAAAAATCAATAAAGACGGTACAGAAAAAAGGAAGGGAGAATAGGCCATTGGTCCTTTTGATGTCAAATGCCCTGTTGCAATGAATCTCACCTGCGCCATTTTGCTTTTTGAGGTCTGACCAGCGGAAAGTCGTGTTTTCGCGGGACAGAAGCACTGCGGAGAGTACACCGCACCGGGGCTTGGAGTGTCTTTACCTTGCGGGGTCCCCTGGCCCTGCCCCCCCCACACCCCGGTCTTTGGGGACATGTCCCCAGCCCGGGTCTTGGAGCTGGGGCTGGTGGAGGCGGCTCGGGGAACTGTCCACGACACAGCGCTGAAAACAGGACCCAGCGGGGCCGGACCCCACAGCCAGCCAGGGACACGTGCCAACCTGCAGCCTCAGCCTCTGCCCCGTGGAACCTTCCAGAACGCCCTCGCCCTGCCCCGGCCCGGGGCCTGTGGCAGGCAGATGGCGGGGTGGCCGGTCCCCGGAGAGGGCATGCGTCTTTGCAAACAAAACCCCGGGCAGACAGGCTGTAACGAGAGCCGTAAATCCAGCCTGGGGTGGCAGGCGTGGGGGACAAGGTGGTGGCCGCAGGCTGGCAGGGTCAGGGTGTGACTCTTCCCAGAGGACCAGACGGGCTTTGAACACGGTGGGATTCAGACCTTAAAAGTCACTCGGCTTATTTTTTTTTTTTGCAGACGCTGGCAGAGGATGGCAATGAGAGAGACGCGGGGTCCTGCCTCTGGGGACAGATGTCATGGGGTGACCGCTGGCCCCACTTCGGGGTGGGGACGGCCTCCCTTGTGGCCCGGACATTCTACGAGTCTTGGGGACAGCAGCGGGTCCCGGGACCTGCTCCGTCCTCCCGACCCCTCCCGACCCGGAAGGGCAGGCGACTCCTATGGATTCCTGCCTGGGTCCCCTGTCTACGCCACGTGGTGTCTTTGTGACCCATTTCTTCCTTCGATATAGACATTAGTTGTCGCAACTTCTCCTTCAGTCCCGACTTGCAGAAGCAGAAACTGGGGACAGGAGGCTTGCGGCTCCCCCCGCTCCGTCCCCTCAGCCCCGGGTCTTTGTCCTGTCCCCGCCCGGCTGCAAAGCACCTAATCTGCTGGGACAGGGTCCCCCGCTGCGCACTGCAGCTGGGGACATCGGCCACAGCCAGGACAGGGGAGTCCAGACAAACAGGGCCACTTCCGACATGCCACCGAGTGAACGTGACCTGGCCGGGCTTCCAGATCCGAGGGAGGGAGGCGGAGGACGAGGCCAAGTGCAGAGGCCAAGGCACCGTGGTGGCAGAGCCGGGCCAGCTGCTTTGGGATTTATTTAGCCTGCCCTGTTGGGGACAGCAGGGCCACCAGGGTGCCCCAGGCCGATCCGCCATACGCTGCCTAAGTGCTCCCTGGCGCTGGGCCCCGGGGACGGCTTTGCATTTGGAGGGCGGGATTTTCAACACGTTTCCATTAAGAAAAATCACCGGGGTAGGACAAGCTGCCATGGCATGAAACGGTTTGCAAAGAAACACAACCGCCGAACGCAATGTGCCAGGCTTGCGTGCGTTGTCATTGCAGCAAAGCCGCGCCCGAGGGACAGCTAAAGGCCTCCGAGGAGATTGGAACGGAGGCTGGCGATGAAAAGATATTAATTAAACAATTGCTAATTGGCGGGGTGTGATGACGAGGCTTCGATCGGGTTTTTAAAGTCTGCTAGAGACGCCAGTGGAAGCGATTCTGGATAAAGGGACAGGACGAGGCCGGGCGCGGTGGCTCCCGCCTGTCACCCCGGCACTCTGGGAGGCCGAGGACGGAGGATCGCTCGAGGTCGGGAGTTGGAGACCAGCCTGGGCAATGTAGCGAGACCCCGTCTCTACTAAAAATAGAAAGAAATTAGCCAAACAACTAAAAATATATAGAAAAAAATGAGCCGGGCGTGGTGGCGCATGCCTGCAGTCCCAGCTACTCGGGAGGCTGAGGCAGGAGGATCGCTGGAGGCCAGGAGGCTGAGGCTGCTGTGAGCGAGGCTGACGCCACGGCACTCTAGCCCGGTCTAGTGACAGTCCCGTGTGTTTGGGAAGGGTTCGTGGGGTCTCTCAAGGCTCTGAACGCTTTTCTCCAGCTAAGTCTGTATTTTCGTGCCGGCCCCCCACGCTGCCTTAGTTGCTGTTGACGGCTGCAATTTTGGGGTCTGTACCTGGGGACCCCCCTACACTCCAGCAGTGTCCCCTCCCCTGCCCACACCCCCCCCGGGGCCTGCAGGAGGGAGACTCGGCTCTGAATTCCAGTCCTGCCACCAGCTCTGTGTGCGTGCGGACGAGTCCCTTAACGTCTCCGAGCCTCAGCGTGAGGGTGTCACTTGTCACCGGGCTGAAATGTCTGCCCTTAAGAGGTGCCCAGTACATGCCCGTACTTTGGGGTTTTCAAACTGTCCCTGGGGGTGAGCGAGCCTGCAACGTCGGGGGGCTTGGGGGCAGTTGGGGACATCTCCTCCAAGTTGGGGTCTTGCCAGGCTCTGGGGACGCCCCGATGAGCGGCCCTCGCTGGCCTGCAGAGCCCGGGGTGGGGGGTGCCGGTACCCGCCCAGGTGGGGGACCCGGAGCCACCTCATCCCCATGCAAGCTGGGAGCCGCGGGTGGCTCTGTTGCCATGGTTACCGCCCGCACACGGATGACATCACCTTCCGGCTCTCAGGCCGGGGACGCCGGGGACCCTGCCAAGCAGCAGCCGGTGCAGGGTGGGGGCGGGGAGGGGACAGAGGTGGCCCCCTGTGTCACCGAGCCGACCCAGAGTCGCCAGCTTGCCCGGCGGGGGCCACATGGCGTGTCCAGTCTGGTCCTCCACGAAGCAGACACTGGGGTAGAAGGACGCGTGCAAGAGATTTATTTACCGGGGACAGAGCTATTGGGGGACACGGGGGACGAGGTGGCGGAAGGTGGGGGGCTCAGGCCAGGATGCAGGTCTGACAGCTGAAAAAGCAAGGACAGGGAGGGACAGGGAGAGCCAAACACTGCGGAGCCCCGAGAGAGGGTCCCGGGGCTCAGGCCGCCCGGGGACGCCGGGATGACCCAGCTCCGGCCCCCGCCGGCCGTGCAGTCCCCAGCCTCTGTGTGAGGCTGTCGTGTGTCCCAAAGCCGCAGGAGCCGGGGGCTGCGGGCCACCCACATGCCTCCTGGAGTTGGGGCACGGGAGCCCCTCAAAGCAAAGGGGTGTCGGCATCGGCCAGGGGAGGCAGAGTCGGGGGTACGATGGAGACAGGGGCGTGCGGAGGTGCCGTGTCGCTGCGGGGGGACTCGGGGGGACCCCCGATGGCCGTGCGGCCAGCCCGGACCCACAGTGACACAGGATTCCTTACCGGGGCCGCGCTCTTCGGGACTGCTCAGAGTCCTCGCACATGCTGTTCCCCGTGGCCCTGCCTCATCCTCCACGCTGCGCCCCAACGTCCCCTCTTTGCAGAGCGCCCCGACCAGCCATCGTCCCCCGCACACCGGGCCACATGGCCGTCTGCACCGCCCACCGCAGCCTCGCACCGTCCACGGGCTGTGGGTTTGGCGCCTGCCGGTCCCTCCCCGACACGCTTGTCCCGTCCAAAAAGGTGACAGCTTTGTCCAGCTGATCCACAGCTGTAGGGCCGGTTCCTAAATTGCACCCGGCCCCCGGCAGGTGCTTGAGAGGCGTCTGTCACATGCCTGAACCCACCGTGTCTTTAAGTCCTTACCCCGTGGGAGCGGGGTGTCGCGCACTGAATTTTCAGTGAAGAGGCAGAGGCAGAAAAGGAGCCGCCGGTCCCAGGTGACCCCTGGTTGGAAGGGGCAGTAGCTGTGCCGTAGACAGTCCCCCTGCCCCGAACTCGGCACCCCCCGCCGGAGGGCCAGCTGCTTGCATGCTCCCGGTGACGGGGAGCTCACTACCCGCCACCGGGCAGAACGGCGGAACAGTCAGGGCTGAGCCGCTGGGGGCCAGGCTGCCTGTGTGCAGCCGACTGCGCCTGGCCCGGCTCTTTGCCTCCCTGTGCCTCAGTTTCCCCATCTAGACACAGAAGCATGGCAACAGTATCTGCAGTGCAGGGTTATTTTACGGATTGACACAGAGCACTAGAGACAGAGCCCGGGGTGGCCACAGTCTGTCCGCCTTCCCTGTCTCTGCGGCCCAGTGAGCTGTCCGTCACCCCGGTGCCCCGAGTGACGCCCCGCACCCCCGGGACACACCTTGCTGGAGGCTGGACAGCACTGTCCCGCTCGCGTCTGAGGACGGAGCCGGCTGCCCGTGTCCAGCACTGGAGTAGGAGGAAGGGGCGAAGCGCTAGGAAGTTGCCCCCCTGGCATCGGACACATCCAGTTAGAATCCCGGGGACAGTGAGGCTCAGAGGACGGGGAGGACGGGAGTTTGATTCCATGATGTGCACTGATGTCACCACGGTGCCACTTATCGAAGCAGAAAAAATCGCACTTGGACCCCAGGAATACGTCCAAATAGAAAATAAATGCAAAAAAAAAAAAAGAATTGCAAAAAAAAAAAAAATTGCAAAAAAAAAAAAATTGCAAAAAAAAAAAATTGCAAAAAAAAAAAAAATTGCAAAAAAAAAAAAAAAATTGCAAAAAAAAAAAAAAAATTCCAGCTCCCTTGTGTGAGTTCCTTCCCAGCTCTCAGCCTCAGTGTGCCCATCTGCAGAATGGGCGCCATGCTGGTACCTCGGTCGCCCGCTCAATACCCATCGCTCAGTTTTACTAATAGAATGTTCTGGTCAGGGAGGAGCTGCCACTGTCTAGGCACAGAGAATCCCTGTTCTGGGCACCCTCGAAACACGGGGCGGGGTGGCCGTGGGACCCCCGGATGGGGTCTTCCAGGGGCGTCTGGGAACGCAAGCCTGGCAGTCGAGCCTCCTTCCCGACTTACTGCCTTGAACTTGAACGTGACGTCGGAAGCCGTGAGCCTGGGGGACAAAGCCAGTCTTCAAAGAGCAGAGAGCTGGAGCCAGCCGCCACCCGCCTCGGGACCCCTCGCCCCACGGCAATAAGAAACCCCGCTGGGCCGGACGCGGTGGCTCACGCCTGTCACCCCAGCACTCGGGGAGGCCGAGGCAGGAGGATCGCTCGAGGTCAGGAGTTGGAGACCAGCCTGGACAATGCAGCAAGACCCCGTCTCTACTAAAAACAGAAAGAAATGATCTGGACAGCTAAAATATATATAAAAAAATGAGCCGGGCGTGGTGGCGCATGCCTGTAGTCCCAGCTACTCGGGAGGCTGAGGCAGGAGGATCGCTTGAGCCCAGGAGGCTGAGGCTGCTGTGAGCGAGGCTGACACCACGGCACTCTAGCCCGGGTGACAGAGCGAGACTCTGTCTCAAAAAAAAAAAAAGAAAAAGAAAAGAAACCCCCGTTGGTTTAAGCCTTTGCACATTGGGGTCTTCCGTTTCTAAGCGCCAACTGCATTCCCTGCAAATGCAGTGATGTCACCGTGCACGGGGACACGCAGAGAGCCACCCGCAGCCCCGCCAGGAGCGGATCCTCAGTGCCTGTGCGTGTCCCTTCATGCCCGGCCTTGGTGGCCGTCCTGCTGAGGAGCGGATGAAGCTCCACCGAGTTGGGACAGGCCACGTGGGACGGAGTTGTCACACGGAGAGACAGCCCCGGGGACGGAGAGCGAGGTGCCCCGTGGGCCCAGCGAGAGTCACCGGGGGGCAGCTGGGAAGTGGGGCAGGAGCCCTGGCCTTTCGGGGACCTGGGCAGACAGGCGTGGCTTTGTCACCAAGGAATTGGACAGAGGGGCAGTCCGGGCAGAGGGGAAACCAAGGCAGGGGCTCAGCATCCTGGGCACGTCGGGGTGTGGAGGGGGCCGTGGGAAGTCACGGGGACAGTGGGTTAGAGGGGACGGAGTAGACATCAGTCCTGCGGCCCAGTGTCCCCAAATCTCCATCGTCTGCGTGTTCCGTCGCTGTGTCACACCACCTACGCTATTATTTACTCCTTCCATCCTCTGCCATTCGGCTGCGTCTGGAAAACCTTAAACAAACGCATCTGTGGCTCCCGACAAGAAGTGTCGCACCTGTCACTTGCTGTCGCCAGGAGGTACCTGCGAACGCAAGCACGGGGAACGCCGGGAGGCTGCAGCCAGCTCGCCACCCGTCGCCTGCCAAGGGGCTGGCCGGATGCCGGCTGGCTCCCCCGTCCGCTAGAAACGGAGATTAACGCGGGTTGGAGACGTGTCAACGACAGGCTAGACACCAGCTGAGCCTCCCCGGGTGCCGGAATCCGCAGGGCGGGAAGAGGCTCGGAAGCGGTTTGAGGATTTGCCTTGTCACATTTTCGTTCTGCAAAACCTTCCGCAGCCGGCGGAGCAGAAAGAGATGCAGCCGGTCACCGTCTGAATGCATTCTGTCACCATTTGGCTCCATCTCCCTCCTCGCGCCCTGTCTATCCGCACCCCGGCCCCCAGGCCAGGGAGAAATAAACTGGAGACATCGTGACACTTCAAGAGGCATCTCTCTCGCCTGTCACCCCAGCACTCTGGGAGGCCGAGGCGGGAGGATTGCTCGAGGTCAGGAGGTCGAGACCAGCCTGGGCAATGTAGCAAGACCCCGTCTCTACTAAAAATAGAAAGAAATTAGCCAAACAACTAAAAATATATACAGAAAAAATTAGCCGGGCGTGGTGGCGCATGCCTGTAGTCCCAGCTACTGGGGAGGCTGAGGCAGGAGGATCCCTTGAGCCCAGGAGTCTGAGGCCAGTCTGGGCAACATAGCAAGACCCCATCTCTACAAAACAAAAAAAGAAAAATGAGCCGGGCGTGGTGGCGCATGCCTGTCGTCCCAGCTACTCGGGAGGCTGAGGCAGGAGGATCGCTTGAGCCCAGGAGTCTGAGGCTGCTGTGAGCGAGGCTGACGCCACGGCACTGTAGCCCGGGCCACAGAGCGAGACTCTGTCTCAAAAAAAAAAAAAAAAAAAGACACACCCTGCTGTTATTTGGAAGCTAAAAGATTTTATTTCCCCTCCCCCTTGCGGCCGGGTGTGACCATGTAGCAAAGTTCGAGCTCCTGAGACAGAGGAAAGCGCGTGAGGCCAGACTTTCCAGGGACGCTGCTCTAAGGCGGATGACTCAGTGGTTTTGTGGGTTTTTCCCGCCCGTACTTCCTGCTTCTTGGAACTAGAACGTGATGTCGGCGCTCCAGCAGCCATTTCGGGCTGTGAGGCGACTGCGACACCACACACCGAAGCGGAGCCCATCGTGATTGACGCAGGAGCGTCGCTTTGAGAATTTATTTTACGGAGTTCAAAGAAAGACCTGGTACTTAAAACATCAGGTATAAACGTGTAGTGAGGCATTTTGGTGGCAGAACATTCTAGAAACAGCCCGTCGGCAGATGATGGGTTGGTGACCCACAGCGCGACCGCAGCCTCTCACGGGGGTCCACCTCCTGCTCCAATACTGAGTCACCTCTGCCCGTTTTGGAGGGGGCAGAGGGTCGACAGAAGTGCCAGTCCCCACCACCCCTGCCACGCTTGGGTGACCGCACTGGACCCTGTCGTCACTTCGGTGTTTGTGAAACCAAACCACAAATTATGCTTTTAATGCACGCACATTTGTTTCTACGGAGAACGGGGACAGCAGACATTTTTTTTTCCCCATCTTTTGTGATTTTTTTTTTTTTGTCATTCTGGTTTTGGTAAACACATTTTACATTGTCATTTGGGGAAACTGTCACAAAAGAATTGCAGTACAGAAAGCTCCAAAAGGAAGCGTTTTATTTAAGAAGATAGTTCAACACATAAGAAAAAAAAGAAACTCTTACACGGGGAAAAAATTCTCTTTTTCTTGGGACATTTTTCTCTTACAAAGGAGTCAACATCAGCTGGCCAACGCCTACTTCATAAAATACAAAATCCAATTCATAAGACGTCTTTTAGCAAACTCTGAAAAGATGGGAACTGCCTCAACTTGACCAAACACCCTAAGGGCAGAATATTTACAATATTCTCACTGAAGCCAGGAGGACGCCAGGGCTCTGCTGTCCAATTACTGACTCCTTATTTAGCATCTTAAATGTCACGATTTCTCTTTGTTTCTGTTAACCCTCCATGCCTTTTGTTGGACTCGTCCAATCGTCTTTGATCCACTTTCTCCTCGACTCATCCAGTTGTCTTTGATCCACTTTCTCCTCGACTCATCCAGTTGTCTTTGATCCACTTTCTCCTCGACTCATCCAGTTGTCTTTGATCCACTTTCTCCTCGACTCATCCAGTTGTCTTTGATCCACTTTCTCCTCGACTCATCCAGTTGTCTTTGATCCACTTTCTCCTCGACTCATCCAGTTGTCTTTGATCCACTTTCTCCTCCACTTTCTCCTCGACTCATCCAATTGTCTTTGATCCACTTTCTCGACTCATCCAATTGTCTTTGATCCACTTTCTCGACTCATCCAATTGTCTTTGATCCACTTTCTCCTCGACTCATCCAATCATCTTTGATCCACTTTCTCCTCAACTCATCCGATTGTCTTTGATCCACTTTCTCGACTCATCCAATTGTCTTTGATCCACTTTCTCGACTCATCCAATTGTCTTTGATCCACTTTCTCCTCGACTCATCCGATTGTCTTTGATCCACTTTCTCCTCGACTCATCCAATTGTCTTTGATCCACTTTCTCCTCGACTCATCCAGTTGTCTTTGATCCACTTTTTCCTCCATCTGTTGGAAATTTTATATTCTAGTTCAATGCACTTAGCGGTTCCCAATGGGGACCCGCACTTCAACTTCGAGAATCTTTTCTAGGGATTTGTCGTTCTCCCATGTTCAACATGTGTGTCACCTCCAGGAACTACACAAGAACTTCAGTCCTGCGTGGCTCCTTGTAAATTCTCCCTGTCCCCCGCAGATGCCTACGTCAGTCTTCTGGAACGTTAATTCCAGGTCACCCATCCTCCTTGCGGAAATGCATTATTTAGACTTAACTAAGAATACAGCTTCCCAATGTCCCTGCTTCCTGGGTCTTCCGCGACATCCCACTTCTTCCTTCCAGGGTTTGCTTGTCCTCGCCTGGCTCCAAAGCATCCGAGCTTTCCCTGCGGGCAGCGGCTCCATTCCGGCTGCCTCGGCCAGGAAGGGGTTAACAGCTCAGGCGCTGTAGCTTCGTGAACTCCAAGGTCCGGGTGAACTTGGGCTTCGGGTCCCCGTTTGATTGGGATTCTGGCCCTCCCTGTCCTCCCTTCGCGCAGCCTTGTTCTCCCCGGGGACCGCGTCTTCGATAGACTCTGAGTTAATTCCCCTCAAAGCCTCGAGGACTCGCACAGCTGTGTCTCTCAGTCCCTGATGCCACCAGGCAAAGCCCGATGTCAGCCTAATTCATCTCTCGGGCAGCTCTTTGAACTTGGCCTTGACCGTACTTTTCGCAACTCCAGATGCAAATCCAGATGTGTGTTATTCCTGTTATCTTGCTCAGGTCGGGATTCTCGCTTTTCGTCCGTTGCGAAGACATCGTTAGTCATTATTTCTTTCTCTACTGCTCTTGCCCGAACCTTCTGTTGCTCCGAGAGCCCCTGTGTGGGACAGCCCGGCTTCTGGATATTCAGGCTGACTGTCACCATCTGTCTCTCTCTGGCCGCGTCCCCTGGGCTCCCTCCGCCCACGCGTCTAGTCCCGTCCTTTCTGTGGTTCAAACCATCAACGTCATTTTGCCTTCCCGCAGCCATGATTTTCCATCGGGTACCTCCAACTGGCATTTGACGTCAGCACAACGCTGTCATTTCGGGGATACGCCGTCACCCCAGATCCGAGGACATTAATTCTCCTCCGTGAGAGTCTTTTTCTGACCGTGCTATGATTTCCATTTCCTTGGGTGCATCATTTTTTTTTTTTTTTTTTTTTTTTTCCTTTTCTGTCTTTTTGAAAACTTCTGTGGCTTCTTTCCCGAAATGTCTGGTGGTCGTGAAAACAACCCCAACAAGTCGGTTGTCTATCTAGGGAGTGAAAAAATGTCGGTGGCGGGGTGGGGGGGTAAGACCGGGGCCAACTCCTGGCTTATTTTAAAAAGCACGAAGCGACTAAATACATGTGTATATTTGATAAAACGTAAAAAAAAGCCTAAAAAAAACTAGAGGGGCAGACGGGATTCCGGAGAGGAGGGCTTGACGATTCAAGGTGGGTGGGTGGGGAGGAAGCGGGTAGAAATGGGGCTAGAGTTTGGGGCCGGGGAAAGCAGGGCGGGTGTCTAGGAAAAGTCTAGAACAGAGGAAAGGGGGGGCCTGGCAGGTGGGAACGGAGATCAGTGTGTGATGTGGGTGAAGAACACTGGGACCCCGTGCACAAAGGACCCAAATAAGGTCTGCAGGATGCTCACAGCTGAGCCAGCCACGGGTGTGAAACTTACGCAGGGACAGACGGCGGCCGCCGCGGGCTGCCAGGGGACAGCCCCATACACGTGGGCTTGGCGGAGCTCCCGGACCTCCACCTCCGGCCAGGCTGGGGGGGCGCCGGGGCCCGGCTGCACCCCGATTCTGGCTATGATCCCTGCTCCTCTGAGATGAATGGGTGCCGGGGGCTGCCTCGTGTCTGCTTCCACGTGCCGGTGGCCTGGCTCCGCAGGGTGGCCGTGCTGCACGTGCAAATCTGGTTCCGCCACGGGGGCCACGGGGACCGGCCCCTCGCGGGGCGCGGGCTCCCTGGGACGGCCACCCCCCCTGCGGCGGCCGGGTCCCCTGCGGCGGACTGGCTCTTCCCGATGGCGGCTGTCCCCTGCGACACCGGTCACCCGTCTGCAAGCCGGAGTTTCGCGTCTCATGGGCCTCACGTAAGCAACGGGTCTGGCAGGTCGGCACGGCTTTGAGGGGACATCCGATGGCTCCGAGGGGACATCCGATGGCACCGGGTCTTCACGGTCCACAGCAGGGCAGCCTGGTTCCTCCAGGCGCTCATCTGGGGGGAAAACAGAGGAGCAGAGAGTCAGAGAGGCGAGCGGAGGCAGGGGGATGATCGGGAGGACTCAGGGGAAGGGAGAACAGGAAGGAGGGTCAACGTGGCACCTGTCACAGCCAGCCCTCGGGAGCTCTGTCCGCCCGATGGCCTCTTCCGGGCTGACCACTTTGCACTCCTTATTTACAACCTTGCCAGCCGGGAATCGCCGACACGTAAATTGCTAAGTCCATTGAGTCTAGATTTCAGTGCAGAGATTGAGTTTGGGTCACCCTTGCAGGGTGCCCGCCCTCCCTGAGCTCCGATGTCACCCGGAGGGACCGAAAAGTGAGCGTATGTTGGTGGGTGACAAGTTGGGAGGCGGAGGAGCTTGGGTGTCACCAGGGAGACCCGTGTGGCCTAAGACAAAAAGGCTTCAGAATCTGACAGCTGGGGTCCCCTAGTTTGACAGCTCAACGACGCAAATCTTGGGGACCCACAGCCAACGAGCCCCACCCGTGGGGGCTCGGAGCTCCCGCCAGCTTCGGGCAGGGTCCCGTTTTTTCAATATAAGTGGCAGATCAGGTGTCACCAAACACCAGAAGGACAATTCTAACGTGAGAGCCAGAAATCAAGACACCCAAACAGGCAAAGCCAACCGGGTGGAAACAATTTTTATGTCCTAGATGAGATTTTTTTTTGCCCCCTCCCCAAATCTATAACTCATATCTCTGGAGACAGACAAGAAACGACAGCCCCAAGAATCAATCGGAGGATACTTTTTTAAAAGAAAATATTCAGGGAAAAAAAAGAAAAAAAAAAACTCTTTGAAATCAAAATTGTGAGATGCGAAATGAAAAAATCTCCGTGGAAATTTGGGGACAGAGTTGAAGAAATCTCCCGGAAAGGAGGGCAAAAAAATTCCAAAATGATGAAAAAGAAGAGGAATAAAAACATAAGGAGGTTAAGAGGCACACTGTCTGCCACACAATTTCAGAGTGCTGGGGACAAAGAGAAGATCCTAGAGGGAGAGAGGGAGGACAAGTCATACGGAAGCGGTTAGGAATCAGAATGTCTCCAAACTCCGACATCTCAAAAGCAAACATCTAATCTAGAAGGTGCTAGAAAATGTCTTCGAAATTTTGAGGCAAAGGGATCTCCCACCTGAAATTCAGCACCCAACCAAAGGAAATCAGTGACAGTAGAATGACATTTCCAGACAGGCAAGATCTTAACTAATTTCCTTCTAATGCGTGTTTTACTGCATCTATGAAACTGGCCCAAAATTAAAAGATTTAGGACCCTGGGTACATGGAGGGCAAATGTTTTGGAGAACAATCTAGCAAGAGCAGCCAGATTTTAATGCCCTCCAGAAAAACGTAAGGGTACTGGCTTACCGAACATCAAGAATTAGCGTAAAAGCCGGGTGCTGTAGCTCAAACCTGTAGCCCCAGCTACTCGGGAGGCCGAGGCAGAAGGATCATTTGAGGCCAGGGGTTCGAGACCAGCCTGGGCAAGAGCGAGACCCCGTCTCTACTAAAAATAGAAATAAATTATCTGGCCAACTAAAAATATATATACAAAAAATGAGCCGGGCGCGGTGGCTCACGCCTGTCACCCCAGCACTCTGGGAGGCCGAGGCGGGAGGATCGCTTGAGGTCAGGAGTTCGAGACCAGCCTGAGCAAGAGTGAGACCCCGTGTCTACTAAAATTAGAAAAATTATCTGGACAGCTAAAAATATATATAGAAAAATGAGCCGGGCGTGGTGGCGCACGCCTGTAGTCCCAGCTACTCGGGAGGCTGAGGCAGGAGGATCGCTTGAGCCCAGGAGGTTGAGGCTGCTGTGAGCGAGGCTGACGCCACGGCACTCTAGCCCGGGCGACAGAGCGAGACCCCGTCTCTTAAATCTGTTTGAATTTAAACAGGGGAAGCATCTGAGGACGAACTAACTGGTGACAAACAAGCAAATCATCACCCAGGATTAAGTCCTGGAAAAAGCCAAGTTATGCGGAGGGGGCAAAGTGATCGGTAGGATTCTAACCCCGGGGGGCCCATGTTGAATAGCAGGGATGGCCTGGGGGAGGGGCCATGGGTGGGCGTGCGGGTGGGGATGGGGGTAGGGGTGGGGGTGTGGGCTGGGATGAGGGTGGGCGTGGGGGTGGGCTTGGGGGTAGGGGTGGGGGTGTGGGCTGGGGATGGGGGTAGGGGTGGGGTGGCAGGTGTGGGCTGGGGTGGTGGATGGGCTGGGATGGGGTAGTGGGTGGGCATGGGGGGTGTGGGCTGGGATGGGGTGGGGGTGGGGGGGTAGGCTTGCGGGTAGGGGTGGGGTGGGGGGTGTGGGCTGGGATGGGGCTGGGCCTGGGGGGTGGCCTTGGGGGTAGGGGTGGGGGCTGTGGGCCGGGGTGGGGGTGGGCGTGGGGGTAGGGGTGGTGGATGTGGCCTAGGCGTGGGGGATGGGCTGGGATGAGGTGGGGTGGGGGGTGTGAGCTGGGATGGGGTTGTGGGTGGGCATAGGGGTGTGGGGCTGGGGTGTGGGTGGCCGTGGGGGGTGGGGATGGGGATAGGGGTGGGCTGGGGGGTGTGGGCTGGGATGGGGGTGGGGATGGGGGGTGGGGTGGCGGGGTGGGCCGAGATTGGGGTGGGCCGAGATTGGGGTGGGCGTGGGGGGTGGGGATGGGGGTAGGGGTGGGCTGGGGGCTGGGGGCCGGGATTGGGGTGGGCATGGGGGCTGGGGATGGGGATGAGGGTAGGGGTGGGTGTGGGGGTGGGCCAAGATTGGGGTGGGCGTGGGGGGTGGGGATGGGGGTAGGGGTGGGTGTGGGGGTGGGCCGAGATTGGGGTGGGCGTGGGGGGTGGGGATGGGGATAGGGGTGGGCTGGGGGGTGTGGGCTGGGATGGGGGTGGGGATGGGGGGGTGGGGTGGGCCGAGATTGGGATGGGGGTGGGGTGGGCCGGGATGGGGGTGCGAGGCGCATGCTAAACGGTATTTCTGGCGGGAAAGTGCACAAACTCCTCTGCCCCGCGGGGAAGACCATAAATAACGTCGAAAATGCAAAAAATAATTAGCACTAATGCAGTTATTTTAAAAACAAACGGGAACGACTATGCCAAAGGAAAGCAGAAGACAGCGGCGTGTCCCCAAAAGCGCGGGGACTCGAGCAGGGCCTGCTGCGTCTGTCCCAAAACGCCCCGCTCCAGTCTCTGAGCCACACACGGCGACAGCAGGAAAATATTAGCGGGGAGGTGACAGGTACCTGGACGGGGGCCCGCGAGGCGCGGCAGCTTGGGTGGCCTTTGTCCCTCCATGCGGAATCTGCGGGAGGAGGGTGGCAGCGTTAGTCCGGGGGACACACGGGGCGGGGAGGCCGCCCTGGGAGGCTGTGGGTAGAGGCCAGGGTTTGGGGGTGCCGGGGGGGACCCCGATGCATTAAAGCGCCCTATAGGGCGGGCCTAGAGCTCGCATGGGTTACCTCGTCCCAATCCCTGCAGGCAAAGGTGGGACAGCGACCAGCTCTGGCCGCGAAGGGGGAGGAGGGAAAGAGGCGGGGACGGGGGTGCGACATTGGGGAGGCGGGGTGATCCCCCGTCCCCCGAGAGCCCTGAAGGGTCTGTGTCCCCGCCCCCCCCAAGCCAGGACCATGCAAAATCTGTCCCCCCGACCCCCGACACACTCCTGACCTCGCCGCGGTGCAGCGCTCTGCAGCCGGCTCGGGAAACCTGAACGCAGCAGTCGCTTGTGGATCCTTCTAGAAAAACAGGCCCGGGGAGCGGGGAACCTGGAGGCGCGCACCAGGCCGGCTGCAGGGCGGGAAGGCGGGAAGGCGGGAATCCGGGACGGCGGGAAGGCGCGGAGCGGAGCGGACGCTGCACGATCGCCCGGGACGGGAGCCCGGAAAGCCGACTGCGCACAGGCCGCCCGCGGCTGCTCTTATAGGGCTGGCGGGGCGGGTGGGCACGTGACCCGGGCGGTGGGCGGGGCAGGGGCGGGGCCTGGCGAGGCGGGTGGGCACGTGACGCGGGCGGTGGGCGGGGCTGTGGGCGGGGCAGGGGCGGGGGCCTGGCGAGGCGGGTGTAGACGGGAGCGGCCGGGTGGGTGATGGGTTCGTGCAATCGCGGCAGGAAAGCTGCTTCCGGGGGCGGCGCCCTGGTGGATGAGGTCAAGTTCATCCGAGGGAGGCTACGCGGGCGGAAGTCGGAGTCGGAAACGGGTCCGTGGGAACCGGGCTGGGGGGGGCAGGTGGGGGCAGGTAAGGGGGGGCCGGGGGGCAGGTGGGGACCTGGGGTCAGGTGGGGACCGGGGGTAGGTGGGGACAGGGGGTAGGTGGGGGCAGGGGGCAGGTGACCCGGGGTAGGTGGGGACAGGGGATAGGTGGGGACCGGGAGTAGGTGGGGACCCGGGGGGTAGGTGGGGGCCGGGGAGCAGGTGGGGACCCGGGGTAGGTGGGGACCCAGGGTAGGTGGGGGCCAGGGGGCAGGTGGGGACCCCGGGGACAGGTGGGGCCCGGGGGGTAAGTGGGGACCGGGGGACTGGGGGTGGGGGGCTGGGGTGGGCTGGGGGTGTCCGGGGCAGGCAGGGGCAGGTGTGGGGACCAGGGTTAGACGGGGACAGGGGGGTGGGCTGGGGGTGTCCGGGGCAGGCAGGGGCAGGTGTGGGGACCAGGGTTAGACGGGGACAGGGGGGTGGGCTGGGGGGTCCGGGGCAGGCAGGGGCCTGGGGGACCAGGGGCAGCTGGGGGGAGACAGCACTGAGGTGCTCCCCCCAGAAGAGAAGGCCAGGCCGGGCCGGAGGGGGAGCCCGGCTTCGTCAAGTGTCCCCCGAGATCTGGGGTCACAACCTGGCCTTCGCTAAGGGCTCCGGACAGTGTCAGGTGGCGACAAGTGACAAATGGGGTTAATCGGGGTGAACGTCTGACACCCCCACCCTGGCAGGGCAGGGAGCTCAGCTGCGGGCCTTGTGCGCGGGGTGCTGTCCCCTTAGGCCAGGAGCGGGGGACGCAGGGGAGAGACATGCAGGAGGGCAATGAGCCAACGGTGACGATGACAAGGACAGGCCACCACCGCCCCGGGGACCTCATGAGCTTGGTTTGCACACCTGGGGTTGCAGCAGCTTTTGAACAACAGAGCGAGGGTGTCAAGTGGCACGTTGTAAAGGGGACCCCGAGCTCGGCGATGGGGCCGGGGCTGCAGATGTGCGTGTGAGACACATCGTCCATGTGACAATGACAGCTGTGACTCACGCGCTGGCACCTGACGCTGCAGGTGTGCACGGGACGGTGGAGGAATCGTGCAGAGACAAGAATGTGCCGGCACAGGAGACGGGGGAACCCACAGCGTCGTTTTCAAAATCCTCCCAAAAATCAGCGTGTACCTCCACTCAGACCCTCGGTGTTATCTTCTGTTGGTTTTTTTTTTTTTTTTTTTTGAAAGGATCAACTTTATCGCCATCATCGACACACAATAAAATGCAGCCGTTTGAAGCGCACGGTTTGATGGGTTTTGCTAAACGCACGCACTTGGGTAGCCGTCTCTAAAGTTCGGATCCGGAACAAATGTCACCGCCAGGGACGGTTCTCTCGTGTCCCTTTCGGGCTCAGCGCTCGTCCCCCATCCTTTGCCTGAGTGTTCTAGAATTTTTAGGATCTAGCATTTTTATTTTGCAATATTGTTAGACTCCCAGAAGAGTTGTGAAGATAAATACTGGGAGTTCTTATAGATCCAAAGCCTAGATTATCTTGTTATCAGCATGTCACTTTAGCGATGGCAGGCCTGTCACTGAGGAGCTGGCGTGGAGACGCTATTATTAACTAAAGTCCACGCTTGATTGGCATTTCCTTAGTTTGTACCTAATGTCCTTTTTCTGTCCCAGAACCCCACTTAGGGTTCCACACTGCAGCAATTCACGGCTCCAGTCTCGGCTGGGACACTTTTCTCAGACTTGCCTTGTTGTAGGTGACTTTGACAATTTCCGGGGCTGGTCGAGTCTGTTGTCGGATGTCCTTTCATACTGTAGGACTTTGACGCTTTGTCACGATCGGCCCGGGATCATGTGATTTTGCGAGGAAGGAATTACTGTGGGAAAGTGTCCCTCCCCTCATAGCCTATCAAGGGAGCCACGCCACCAGTGTGACTTAGCACTGTTGGCGTCAGTCTGGGTCGCCTGGCCAAGGCGGCGTTTTCTAGATTTTTCCACCACGAAGTGATTCTTTGTCCCCTTTCTATGCTACGCTCTTTGGAGACGGGACTTAGGCTTCCTCCCCTTGCAGGGCAATAAAAAATCCACCTGAATTATTCCGAACTCTTCTATCCGGGAGATGCGTCTCTTCGGCCACAAGGTGTGTGTTTATTCGACCGTTTACCTGTATTGCTATGCACGGGCGGGCATCTATTTTATACTTTGCATTATGATCCAGTCCTTAATTGAACCAATTATTTGATGGTTTGGCTGATTATCTCATTAAATGCTTTCGTTACATATTTAATTATTTAGGTAATTTTTTGTTACTCGAAGCTTCCAGCTTTGGTCCTAGGGGAGCTCTTTGCAGTTGGCCCCTGGATCCTTCTGACATACCCCTGTCGTCTCGGCTTTTGGTTTAGTTTTTTTTTTTTTTTGAGACAGAGTCTGGCTCTGTCGCCCGGGCTAGAGTGTCGTGGCGTCAGCCTCGCTCACAGCAGCCTCGGACTCCTGGGCTCAAGTGATCCTCGTGCCTCAGCCTCCCGAGTAGCTGGGACGACAGGCATGCGCCACCACGCCCGGCTCATTTTTTCTATATATATTTTTAGCTGTCCAGCTAATTTCTTTCTATTTTTAATAGAGACGGGGTCTCGCTACATTGCCCAGGCTGGTCTCGAACTCCTGACCTCGAGCGATCCTCCCGCCTCGGCCTCCCAGAGTGCTGGGGTGACAGGCGTGAGCCACCGTGCCTGGCCCCAAAATTATTATTATTTTTTAAAGTTAGCCAGGCATCGTGGCACACACTGGTGCCGGGAATCTGCCCGGCAGCCTGGAGAACCAGCCAAGAAGCCGAGCTCTACTTAGACTCTGGGCAAAACAATTCTCGGTTCTTCAGCGTGGTGTGGAATCCCATGTTGCCGACAGCTCAAAGACAAGATATCGACTTTTCAAAATCTTATTCGGTATCTGTTCCATTCGTGAGGTTAAGCAGCCGAAGAAAATAAAAATCCTCTCCCTAGCAATCCTTCCGGAACGCAGAGCATGAGAATTCCCAAAGGAGAAAAAAAATCTCAGCGAAGATGAGCTCACAAGCCAAAACTACAAATCACGAGCCCAGCGTTGCTTGATCTATAACTCGGCTCGCTGCCTCAACGCTGGACTCGTCTGAAGCCAACTCCAGGCACCGTGCCGTTTCCGTGATGAATATTTCAATATCTACCTCTCAGAGACAAGGGGCCTCTGCAGAGAAGGTAACGAAGTGAGTCTCTGGGTGGAAAAGTCAGCTAGAAAAAACTAAGAAGGATTAGCACACCGACAAATTTAAACAGCAAGGATAAAGTCAATATGCTTCAATTATTAACGAGACGGAGGATCAAATGCGTAAAAAAAAAAAAAAAGCAGGAAGATGTGGACACGAATAAAGTAGATTTAAAAATGAAGCAAACACAACTTGTAGAAGTAAGTACTGGCCGGGCGCGGGGGCTCCCGCCTGTCACCCCAGCACTCTGGGAGGCCGAGGCGGGAGGATCGCTCGAGGTCAGGAGGTCGAGACCAGCCTGAGCAAGAGCGAGACCCCGTCTCTACTAAAAAAATAGAAAGAAATTATCTGGACAGCTAAAAATATATAGAAAAAATGAGCCGGGCGTGGTGGCGCATGCCTGTAGTCCCAGCTACTCGGGAGGCTGAGGCAGGAGGATCGCTGGAGCCCAGGAGGCTGAGGCTGCTGTGAGCGAGGCTGACGCCACGGCACTCTAGCCCGGGTGACAGAGCCAGACTCTGTCTCAAAAACAAAACAAAAGCCTAGGAGTGCAAAGTTGCCGGATCGTGTAGGAATACCACGTTTAGCTTTGTCAGAAATGGTCACGGAGTTTTTTGCATTCCCACCGGCAAGGAAACTTCCTTCTGCTCCACTTCCTTGCCCTGTTCCCTAATGACAAAGGATGCTCAGTTGTCACAACATATATATTTTTAATATATTCAGTGTTCTTACCCAGTGTTCTGCCTTGATTTTCCTTTCCAAAAAAGCAGAGTAAATGTCTTTCGAAGTCTGCAAAATTTGGAGTAAATATTACTCGCAAATACTGAAATATTTTTGTCCCTATGTAAATGAGTCTCTCTCTCGATTGTCCCGGTTCCTTACGTTCTGCAGAAAATCCATTCACTCGACTAAAATGGTATTTGGGCTGAAGCCTTTTAATTAATTCCAGTTATTTTTTTTGTTGTTGTTGTTTTTTCCTTTGAGAGTCTCGGGAAGCGTAGCTATGTAAACATATCCTTGGCAAATAATTATCGTTTCTCTTGTTCACTTGGAAGAATTACACCTCTTATTTGTGGTTCACACGTAATCGAAGTAGCTAGCAACGGCAGGGGAGCGTTAAATAAAAATGATAGAGACCAATATCCACATTTTGGTGGTAATTTCTACTTGAATTTTGCCCTCGTAGCTGCTGATGTGAGGTTGAGTTTCCAGGCCGGACGAGAAAGAAACCTTCCGAATACCCAATTTCTTTTGGGGGGGAATTAAATAAATTAGGCCATGAGACCTTGACCATGAGGCTGTATGGAAACATGGCCTCATGGCCATCAGCCCCTAAACTGGTAGCGATGACAAATCTCTTCCAAGAACCGGATGATTCTTCTATGCAAGAGTAGCACAGGCTTCCCCAGGGCAGGCAAAACCCCTGTGTCCCTTATCGTATTGTCACTCAACTTTACAGTGACTTTTGCGGGGAGCCCTGACATTTGACCCGAAGGAGGGACACGCACTCCCGGGCTCTTGGGACAGAAGGGATGAACAAGATCATGGCTTGCACCTCTTGAGAATCTCTTGCAGGTAAACCTCGTACCTGCCGGACCCCCGGCCTCTTCTCCGAGCTCGAGGTGACAGGTAACGAAGGTGCATCCGGTGGGCTACTGTTAATTTCTGCATGGGTGGATGAGTCCCCCGCTACCAGCTGTTCAATTTTTGGTGCCACATCTCTGAGACAAAAGGAAATGTCATCGCTGTCCGGTTATCCACCCTGGAAGGCCAGACACGAAAGCTTTGCCTGTGACAAGCACAATGCAGGCGATTGTTATTGGACTCTTTGCACCTGGGGCTTATCTGATGGTCGGCCAGAACTCGGACTGCCTTCCCTCTGGGACAGCAAAACCCGTTGACACCTTTGCCTCCCATGGAACAGCAAGCAAAGGACCCCAGGAGGCAGCCATCGGCTGGAGGAGTTCACCCCCCACTTTCCAGACCCCTTTGAGTCTCCAATCCTGTCACTGAACGAGCCCTCTGGGGAAGGGGCCAGGTGGAAAACAGCCTCCGTCTTTGACACCGCTGCCTTTTCTCCAAGCGACCTGAAATCTTTCTTCCCCCGACCTCCGTGAAATCTCAGGCAGCTTTCCCAGCCTGTCTGATCCCCAGCGAAGAAGAAGAAGTCTGGTCTGGTGCAATATCAAAACCCCCCGACTTTTACCTCATTAAAAAAAAAAAAAATGGGCCGGGCGAGGTGGCTCCCGCCTGTCACCCCAGCACTTGGGGAGGCCGAGGCGGGAGGATCGCTCGAGGTCAGGAGTTCCAGACCAGCCTGGGCAATGTAGCAAGACCCCGTCTCTACTAAAAATAGAAAGAAATTAGTTGCACGACTAAAAGTATATAGAAAAAATGAGCCGGGCGTGGTGGCACATGCCTGTCGTCCCAGCTACTCGGGAGGCTGAGGCAGGAGGATCGCTTGAGCCCGGGAGGTTGAGGCTGCTGTGAGCGAGGCTGACGCCACGGCACTCACTCTAGCCCGGGCGACAGAGCCAGACTCTGTCTCAAGAAAAAAAAAAAAAACAACCCAAAACTCTCAACAAATTCGGTACAGAAGGAATGTCCCTGAGCAAAATAAAGGCCATATATGAAAAGCACGTAGCTAACATCCAACCAGGGGTTAAAAGATGGAACCTTTTCCTCCAAGACCAGGAACAATACAGGGATTCTACTCTTGCCACTTCTATGCCACAATGGTGGCGTGGCGGGGGGGGGGGGACCTCCTCCAGGGTCATCAAGATTCGGACTGAGGGAGGGGGCAGGACAAGAGTGGGTCGGTGTGCCAGGACCACCGTAAGCACCCTGGCATTTCGAGAAAATGGACGAGTCCCCCAGAGTCAGGCCGGGGGCCCACCCGTCCCCCATCATGGCAGGCAGATGTCAGATACACCTTCGCCGTCCTTCAGTTCTCTCTCGTGGGTGCCTGGGAGGTCCCCAGAAAATAGTGGCAGTCTTTTGACCCTCCAGTGGACGTGTGTCCACACCCGGAGCTGTGGTGGCAGAGCCAGGGCCAGTTGAAAGGCCTTGTGGGGGAGCCTCGGTGGGCCCCTGACACCCAGGCAGGGCCCCGGGGGTGCCCACTGCTCCTGCTTCCGGAAGGTGGCCATGTGCTGCCCACGGTGGTCACCCACACCCTCCCGGCTGGCCCACCTGCCAAACACCCGCCTGTCCCTCTCTTCCCTCTTATTTCTGACTTTCTCACATTATCTTTTCTCCGATATTAGTTATATTTTCATTTACACCTAAATTTTCTTTTTTTTTATGTTTCTTTTTTTTTCTTTTTCTTTTCTTTTTTTTTTTTTTTTTTTTGAGACAGAGTCTGGCTCTGTCGCCCGGGCTAGAGTGCCGTGGCGTCAGCCTCGCTCACAGCAGCCTCAACCTCCTGAGCTCAAGCGATCCTCCTGCCTCAGCCTCCCGAGTAGCTGGGACTACAGGCATGCGCCACCACGCCCGGCTCATTTTTCTTATTTTTTGTACAGATGGGGTCTTGCTATATTGCCCAGGCTGGTCTGGAACTCTTGGCTTTAAGAGATCCTCCTGCCTCAGCCTCCCGAGTAGCTGGGACTACAGGCATGCGCCACCACGCCCGGCTCATTTTTTCTACATATATTTTTAGCTGTCCAGCTAATTTCTTTCTATTTTTAGTAGAGACGGGGTCTCACTACATTGCCCAGGCTGGTCTCGAACTCCTGACCTCGAGCGATCCTCCTGCCTCGGCCTCCCAGAGTGCTGGGGTGACAGGCATGAGCCACCGCGCCCGGCCTTTTTTATGTTTCTTTGTATCAAATGTATATCTAGCAGGAAACTTTATATCACTACGTAAGTGGAAAAGAGCCTCGTTTTCCACAACAGGGTGGACGTGTCCCTCGTGTCGGGTCCTGGTGGGGTGAGGGTGGAACAGACAGGCGCCTCCTGAGGAAGTGCAGAGGATGAGGTCAGATTTGGGAGCGACTTGCTCAGCCTGGGGCGGGGAAAGGGGTGGTGGCCGGTGAGTGTCCGGCTCTTTCCAGGGGAATCCGATGCTCTGATCGGCCGGCCCAGGTCACCTTTCCCTCCGCTGCCTGGGACGGGCGGGCAGGATGAGGAGGAAGCCAGTCGTGTGGGTGAAACAGGGCGGACAGCAGGGAGTGAGCCGCGGAGGGGGGGCAGGGTGGGACCGTTCGACCAGAGACGAGAGCAGCAAGCCAGGCGGAGGGGACACAAGGGACAACAAGGCGACTCCAGCCCTCCTCCTCTTACACACGGACGTCGGGGCACAGGGTGAAGGGTTTCCCCAGTTATTTCCTTCTGGGAATCCGGACTCACCTCTGTCCGATGTTCTTTTTCCCAAATAGCAGACACACACGTGTATTATACACATATATGCACACACACGCTACACATGTGTGCATGCAAAAGACATGCACATGCACACACACACACACAACCTGAGTCGCAACGTAGATTTTTATTTCTACGGGTCCCAAAGAGGTGGGAAAACATTGCTGCAAACACTTGTCACGTGGGACCCTCCAAACAGCACCAACTGTGGCATCAGACAGACGTGCATTCTGGGTGCACGGTGACACTTTCCCACTCTGGGGCATTCGGAGGTCAGGGGACCCTCCTCTCTCACGTCACCTGTGACCCGGGGGGTAAAAAAAAAAAATCCAGCCTCCTGCACGCCCCCCCCCCCCGGGGAAGCTAAAGCGAAGAATAAATCGGCGGATCGATGAAAGCCATCTCTAAACGGTTAAGTCCCCGCGCAAACCGGCGATATTAAGATGGTTAATACTCGGCTGTAGCCAAGAAGCTGTCTCGAGTCGCGGTCCAGGAAATCAAATGTCGTTCTTCGGTGGCATCGACTTACCCAGCTGTTCCGCTCCCATATGCCGCTCTCTCGTTCGAAGCCTCAGCCGCCAATTGGAATGCGAGTTGACAAACACCATCTGTGTCCCCCTCCCCGTCCTTCGGTCCCCTGCCCAGGATGTCTCGAGCCCGGGAGCCGATTTCCCGCTTTCTTCTGGCAACGCCGATCCCCCTGGCTGGCTGCATCGCAGTGGCTCTGGGCGGGCTCCTTGCTTCGCCACGGACGGTCCTCAATACCCAACAGGAGGACCCTGGCCACCTGCCCTGAGTGGCCGGCTGCAGGGCAGCTGCCACTGTCCCCTCGGCACGTAGTAGGTGTTCAATAAATACTTCTGGACTGAACGACTGGTGAGTGCTTGGATCAGTTGATTAGCTGATTGGTGGATTGCGGGGTGGATGGGGTGTCCCTGTCCCAGCTGAGTGGCCGGCCTCGAGCTCCCTGATGCCCTTGTCACACTCTTCCCTGGCACACCTGTGGTCTCTGCCTGGCCTATTCCCAATCTCAGCTTCTCCGTTGTCACCAGCCTTTTGTTAATGCCCCCAAGGACAGCCTTCCGCGTCTGCCTCCACCCTGTCACAGTCCCCGTCCCCATCAGGGGCACGAAGCGCTGAGCGGCAACACAGAGGAGGCCTGGCCCGGGGAGGGAGGCTGCTTTCTCTCCCTGCCCGCCCCCCGCCCCGGAGACCCCTGGGAATGGCGCGTGAATTCTAGAAAGAAAGGAGACGGCGCGTGAATTCTAACAGCGGAGAATTCCGGAGATGAGGAGAGAGCTGGGGAATCAGAATCTGCTTGGGGCAGGCGGGGGGCTGGGGGGGGGTCCGGCTCCCCTTCCCGGATGACAAAGGTAGTGCCCATCACGGTTGCCAAGGCAACAGGTAGGGCGCGGTGGCGCATGCCTGTCGTCCCAGCGACTCGGGAGGCTGAGGCAGGAGGATCTCTTAAAGCCAAGAGTTCCAGACCAGCCTGGGCAATATAGCAAGACCCCATCTGTACAAAAAATAAGAAAAATGAGCCGGGCGTGGTGGCGCATGCCTGTAGTCCCAGCTACTCGGGAGGCTGAGGCAGGAGGATCACTGGAGCCCAGGAGTCTGAGGTTGCTGTGAGCGAGGCTGATGCCACGGCGCTCTGGCCCGGGCGACACAGCGAGACTGTGTCTCAAAAACTAAATAAATAAATAAAATTAAAAGGGCAAGAAAAGCCCTAAATATCAGAACCAGCACGTCGTATTGTCCCAGGGCTCCTCGGAACAAGAGGGAAATTAATGCTAAGACAGTGACAGTGTAGAGGTCGAGCCGAGGCGTGGTGGCCCCAGCAGAATGTGAGCACCCATGCCCCGCCACGCAAGCCCTGGCCGCACACCCAGCACACGCATGTCAGACCTGGGATCTCTTTCCAGGGAGGAGAGTCTCGCAGAGGCGGCCAGAATCCTACAAGGACTGAGAGTGTGGCCAAAGGTCCCCAAAGAGCAGCACTGCCTGGTCCTCGCCGGTCACAGAATCTTACCCCGAGGATCCCAGCTCCACGGCTGCTTCTAGAAATCAGTGCGGTGAGAGCCGCACCCTGCTGCCTGCAGGATGAAGGGCACTGTCCCCACCTGCCGGCCGTGCCAGGGCAAGGTCCTCTCGGGCAGCCCCATGCAGCTGTCCCCAGAGAAGCAGCCACATTCCAGGACGGCCACACGCAGCCACGGCAAGGCCTGGCCACCTTCCCGCTGCAGGACAGCTCCAGGGCCTCTACGGGGCAAAGTGGCTGCCACTGCACCTGCACTGCAGCCCAGATCCCTCCTTAACATCCTGCCAGCCGGGCTCTGTCCCCATGTCCCCTTCCCGGAGACCCGGGCAGGTGGGTGCCTTGCCCGAGTTACTCTGGAGGATGCGGGAGACCCTGACCCCCGACAGTCTGACCACCAGGGATGTCCCTGCTGCAGACGGGCCGGCGCCATCTTTGCTGCATCTGCAGCCTGTAGCGTCCCAGCCCGGGGCGCAGGGGAGTGGTGGCCACGACAGGCAGACAGGGCTCGTGGGGCTGGCAGGCGTCCCCGGCTCAGCCCAGAAGGTGCAAGCAGATTTCTCACCGTCTGCCGCTGCTCATTGTGGAAGGAAAACTCCGCATCCCAGACATTTGCTTGGAGGGAATTAGATCGTCACCTCCCCGCTAATGACGCCAGGCGGTGCAAACACAGGGAGGGGGACACGGCAGGTTGGCGTCTGTCTCCCGGGGAGGTGGCCCAGAAATTGGCAGCCCAGGTGTCTCCGGGGCTCCTCCGTGCAAGTGTGGCACGCTGGCTTCGAGCCTCCCCAGGTGACATGTGCCTGGCGGGCGGGGGAGCCCAGCCCTGAGGCCCTGTCCCTTGGAACCCAGTCCCCATGTCCCCGTGCCCCAGCTCCTGGCGGTCATTAATCGACTTTGGGCTTCCCTAATGGCCAGTGATGTTGAGCACCTTTCCGTGTGTTGATCGGCTGCTTTGCAGAAATGTCTGTTCAAATCCTCGCTCCATTTTTTTTTTTCTTGAGACAGAGTCCCGCTCTGTCACCCGGGCTAGAGTGCCGTGGCGTCAGCCTCGCTCACAGCAGCCTCAGACTCCTGGGCTCAAGCGATCCTCCTGCCTCAGCCTCCCGAGTAGCTGGGACTACAGGCATGCGCCACCACGCCCGGCTCATTTTTTCTATATATATTTTTAGTAGTCCGGCTAATTTCTTTCTATTTTTTTTAGCAGAGACGGGGTCTCGCTCTTGCTCAGGCTGGTCTCGACCTCCTGACCTCGAGCGATCCTCCCGCCTCGGCCTCCCCGAGTGCTGGGGTGACAGGCGTGAGCCCCCGCGCCCGGCCTGTAAGAAGCTTTGAAATTGGGATTTATGGTCCTCCAAGTTTGTTCTTTTCCAAGATTGTTCTGGTTATTCTGTGTTCTTTGTATTCTAGGTTCCATAATGGACGTGGCTTTGAAGAAGGGTCACAGACTCACATGCATCCCGGAGCAAACAGGTTCTGTGAGTTGGCAAAGTTGACAGTTCCAAAACGGCACCCTCGCTCACGTCCTTTTGAGACACAAAACTTGCTTGTGTCCTAAGCACATAGGAAAGTTCTAGGCCGGGCGCGGTGGCTCACGCCTGTCATCCCAGCACTCTGGGAGGCCGAGGAGGGAGGATCGCTCGAGGTCAGGAGTTCGAGACCAGCCTGAGCAAGAGCGAGACCCCGTCTCTACTAAAAATAGAAAGAAATTAGCTGGACAACTAAAATATATATAGAAAAATTAGCCGGGCGTGGTGGCGCAGGCCTGTAGTCCCAGCTACTCGGGAGGCTGAGGCAGGAGGATTGCTTGAGCCCGGGAGGTTGAGGCTGCTGTGAGCGAGGCTGACGCCACGGCACTCTAGCCCGGGCGACAGAGCGAGACTCTGTCTCCCCCAAAAGAAAAGAAAACAAAAGAAAAGTTCTTCACTTGCACATAGAAATACGCTTTCTCCACTTTTCTTTGCCACGCACAAGGACAACCTCTCTCCTGGCCCCCCTTGCGTTCAGCAATGGCTGGGAGGACAGCTCGAATTCCAATCCTGACACACAGCAAAAATTTCTCCAGGGAAGTTTCTGGAAGACAGCTCGTACGGTAAGAGAAAAGCGGGTGAATTTCCAGCCCGGCGCTAGATGCCAGTACTCGGGTGACACGCCACCAGAGAAAAGATAGAGGACGGAAACAAGCATCTAAAAAAGACGCTCAGAGTCATCAGTCTCATTGGCCACGAGGGAAATGCAAATTAAAATGTAAAAATGAGAAGGGAGAATTCCACAGCGTGTAAATGACACGTCAATAACCTGACTCGTGTAAAAAAAAAAAAAAGAAAAAGAAAAAAAAGAGAGAGAAAAAGAAAAAAAAAGAAAAAGAAAAAAAAGAGAGAGAAAAAGAAAAAAAAAGAAAAAGAAAAAAAAAGAGAAAAAGAAAAGAAAAAGAAAAAGAAAAAAAAGAGAAAAAGAAAAAAAAAAGAAAGAAAAAGAAAAAAAAGAGAAAAAGAAAAAAAATGAAAAAGAAAAAAAGAGAGAAAAAGAAAAAAAAGAAAAAGAAAAAAAAAGAGAAAAAGAAAAAAAAAAGAAAGAAAAAGAAAAAAAAGAGAAAAAGAAAAAAAAAGAAAGAAAAAGAAAAAAAAGAGAGAAAAAGAAAAAAAAGAAAAAGAAAAAAAGAGAGAAAAAGAAAAAAAGAAAAAGAAAAAAAAGAGAAAAAGAAAAAAAAGAAAGAAAAAGAGAAAAAAAGAGAAAAAGAAAAAAAAGAAAAAGAAAAAAAAGAGAAAAAGAAAAAAAAAAGAAAGAAAAAGAAAAAAAAAAGAGAAAAAGAAAAAAAAAAAAACCCTCCGGAATGAGACCGAGAGTCTCTAGATGTGTCGAATTCTGACCCGCATGTGTAGACCCACGACCATCGGGCAGTGAAATGAATACACGGTGGGTGTGGTTGGGGCTTGATCTTGCAAAGACGGGGGACAGCATGACTCTAAGTGGAAGGAACAAGCCACAAAAGGCCACCACGCCTGGTCTGGCCCCATCCACGTGACACGCTGGAAAGCCAGGACCCCGGGGAACCGTGGGAGCCGGAATGAGGCCGGGGGGGGGGGGGTGACAGGGGCCGGAGGTTTTGCAGACGGGACAGTGGGGGGGGGGTACCAGGACAGGCTTTGGGGTTCTGGCACTTTCTGTGCCTTGGTGACCGTGTGCATTGATTTGCAGGAACTCACCCCGAAGCACGCATTCAAGGAGATAAATGCCACCCGGCACGGGAAATCCTGTCCCCAATTATGCAAATTATCTACACCTGGCTTTTAAGTAGGCGGAGCGCAAGGAAATTATTAGATTAATAATCGTACAGGTGGCTCGGGGGAAGAATGAGCCCATTTCGGGGAACCCTTAGCCCCGATTCTCTCTCTCTCTCTCTCTTAAAAAAAAAAGGAAAGGTTTGTTCTGGGCTGGTTTGATGGAAACATCAATTTGGAAGTCGCCCCCCCACCCCAGTCCCCGAGGACGGTCACCCCCGGGTCGTGCAGGGTGGTGCGAGAGTAGAACTCACATGAGCGGGGAAACTGAGGCACGGGTCGCTGAAGGTTGGGTTACGGAGACTAGCTGGGGGTTGGGGGGAGCGTGGAGCACAGCGGGGAACCCCTGTCACACCAAGGGCTGGGGGAGAGAAGAGAAAGGACCCCCCCCCGCCGGGAGAGGAGCCGGCAGCTGCCATTGGGGCCAGCCGGCAGGAGGACGCATGGAGCAAGCCCTGAGGTCCCTCTGTACCCATGTTTAGGTCTCCCGCTGGAAGCCGGAGGGTGACAGCCTGCAGATGGCATCCTCCCACGGGGACAGGCCGCCGTGGGAGACAGTTGGTTGCACTCACAGATCCCCGGGGACAGAAGGGGACACACCGTGCAGGGCCATGCAGGGGAGCCGCAGAGGGGAGGGGCTGCAGTTTGCACGGGGAGCGGGGCCCAGTTGGGGTCACCTCGGGGCTCCGGGGACCCAGAGCTGCCCCCAATTCTGTGATCGGCGCAGGGGGACCGTGGTCCGGAGTGTGACAGGTGATTGGGTGGGGTGTGGGCTCTGGGTTGGGCAGTTTTCATATCAAACGCAGGGCAGAGCCCTTTCCTGTCTCTAGGAACTTGCCAACCCCAGGAACGGGGACACGGGGTCCCTCCAGAGTCAGCGAGACCCTAAGATATCAAAGCATCAAAATGACAGCCGGGCGCCGTGGCTCACACCTGTCGTCCCAGCACTTGGGGAGGCCGAGGCGGGAGGATCGCTCGAGGTCGGGAGTTCGAGACCAGCCTGGGCAAGAGCGAGACCCCGTCTCTACTAAAAATAGAAAGAACTTAGCTGGACGGCTAAAAACATATACAGAAAAAATGAGCCGGGCGTGGTGGCGCATGCCTGTAGTCCCAGCTCCTCGGGAGGCTGAGGCAGGAGGATCGCTTGAGCCCAGGAGTCTGAGGCCAGCCTGGGCAACATAGCAAGACCCCATCTCTACAAAAAAGAAAAAAAGAAAAATGAGCCGGGCGTGGTGGCGCATGCCTGTCGTCGCAGCTACTCGGGAGGCTGAGGCAGGAGGATCGCTTGAGCCCAGGAGGTTGAGGCTGCTGTGAGCGAGGCTGACGCCACGGCGCTCTAGCCTGGGTGACAGAGCCAGACTCCGTCTCCAAAAAAAAAAAAAGAAAAAATAGCAGCAACCTCAAAGTTTCGCTGTGTGGATTAGACACTCACAGACACGTAAGGAGTTTAGAAAACTGTCCCCCGCGTGGGACACAATGGCCACTCGTGCACACGCCTACTTATCGTACGGCTAATCATTGCGCATTATCGCGCAAACCCAAGCCTTGCTCACGGACGCCTCTCTGGTGTACAGGTGAGTACACGTGTGTGCCACCAGCATGGGGACTCCAGGAGCAGGTGGCGCTATGCCTGGACCATCTCTGCTCATCGCCATGGCGACCAGGCGGGGGCTGGGCGGAGGAGACCAGGGATGCTCTTGCAGGGCTGCCCGGGAGGACTGGGGGGGTGTGTGTGCCGGGTCCAAAAACAGCCCGAGGCCACCTCCTGTCCCCAGCCCCAGCTAAAAGGCCACCAAGGAGGACCCATGTCCCCCCCCTTCTGCAGCCCCCATGTGTGTGGCCACAAAGCCTCGTCTTGCACCCAGCTGTGACGCCCCAGGCTCAGGAAGGATGAAATGTCACCGAGCGCTGAGCACAGGGGGGGCCCGGCCTGGGCAGGGGTGGGGGTGGGGGCGATGCCAGCCCCGGCTGGCCCTGGCAAAGTGGCCGCCAGTCCCTGGAATCACCCCGGTTCCCCGGAATCTGCCCATTAACTCCCTCCGGGCACAGGAGGGGGGGAGGGGACCTGCCACTCTCCTTCCTCCCCGCCTGGCTTTTAGTCCGACACAATTAGGACCCATTATTTCTGTCGTGTTGATGCTTGAGAAAAAAAAAAAAAAAAAAAAAATTTAAATTGTCATCGTTTTTTTTTTTTTTTTTTTTTTTTTTTTTTTTTTTTTTTTAATGCTTTGGAAAAGGAAAGCGCCAAAGAAGATGAAAACAGAAAAGCATACCCGCACCCCCCTGCCTGCAGCCCGGTCCCCCCTCTTTTTCTTCCCTTCGATCCCCCCTCCCCCCCATTTCTCCTGACCCGTTCCCTTGGCAACGGCATTCAAAGGGAATCTCACCAGCGCACATCAAATGGGGCTCGGTTGCCAGAGACTGGGGGAGGGAGAGACAGACAGACAGACAGACAGAGAGATACAGCAGTCCTGGCATTGCACGCGCTGGCCTGGGACCCCCGAAAGGGACACATCCCCTCTGGAGGGCCACCTCGCCCTTCCCAGCCCCGTCACCCCTTCCTTAAAAGGGGGGGGGGGCGATGGCTTTGCTGCAGATGCCAACGGCGGGATTCTGGGCCATCCCGGTGACAGCAGGGAGGCGAGGCCGGGAGGCAGCGGGGACACGGAGTGATCTCTCGGGGGAGGGGTGGGGGGGAGGCGTCCCCAAGTAGGGGTGAGGACGGGACTCCGTGCATTGGCACCTGCAGCAACCCCAGGCCCGACAGCAGCCTCGGGGACAGAGGGGCAGAGCCAGGTCCGAGGGGTCTGTCCTGTGCCCTTCTCAGCCCTGGCTCTGCACCGGGACCCCCACCTCGGCTCAGCACCCCCGCACCCCGCCCCACGCCGCCCCCAGACCCCTCAGCTCCCGACCTCCGGCCTGAGTCTGATCGCAGGAGGCTGTCAGCCAGAAAACCGGGAGAAGGGACAAAGGGGACTCAAAATGCTGAGGTCAGAAGTCAGGGCTCAGAGGGCAGGGGCAAAGCCCACGTCACCTCCCCACCCCCAGAGGGAGCAAGCGTGACAGGCACTAACTCTGTCACTGACCAGCACAGGAGGGTCACTTTGCCACTCTGGGCCTCAGCTACCCCATCTGCAAAATGGGTCAAGAGCCGCTGCCCGGAGTGGTCGCCAGAGCAGGGTGTCAGGTGGGTCTGTGCGTGGTGGGCGGGTGGAAGAAAGTGACCGCGATGACAGTGGGGACAGCACGTCATAATGTCTCGACGGAGGTAGATTTGCACGCCCGGCTGGGGTTGGAAAGGCAGAGGCTGGGGGGCCGGTGGCCGGAAGGGCAAGGGGTGATGTGGGACCCCAAGAGGGTGGGACGGCAGAGCCCGGTCACCCACCACCCGGGCCCAGGAGCAAGTGCTACCACGATTCCAGGAGGGGCCGGGCGCGGGGGGCTCACGCCTGTCATCCCAGCACTCCGGGAGGCCGAGGCGGGAGAATCGCTCAAGGTCAGGAGTTCGAGACCAGCCTGGGCAATGTAGCGAGACCCCATCTCTACCATAAAGAGAAAGAAATTAGCTGGACAGCTAAAAATATATATATGGAAAAAAATTTAGCCGGGCGTGGTGGCGCATGCCTGTCGTCCCAGCTACTCGGGAGGCCGAGGCAGGAGGATCGCTTGAGCCCAGGAGTCTGAGGCTGCTGTGAGCGAGGCTGACGCCACGGCACTCTAGCCCGGGCGACAGAGCCAGACTCTGTCCCCCAAAAAAAAAGATTCCAGCAGGGGCTGGAAAGATGGATTTTTAGTGCCAAACCTCTGAGTTTGCAATATCGGTCACCCATTCTGTTTTTAAAGCACGTGGCGGCCACATAAAACACCACCGGGCTGGCATGGCCTGGAAAGTCCCCACCCCTCGGGGTGTCACGGGGCACCCAGGCCCCAGCCACGGGCTCCTCCAGGTGCCCAGGGAGGAGGACCTCAGCCGGGCACGGGGGGCAGCCCGGTTCTGCCTCGGCCCCGCCCCACAGGGACACAGAGAGACGGTCCCCAACAGCCAACGGGTCGATCGATCGGGGCTGCGGGTGTAGACACTGTAAAGGACGGGGGTCAAAGACCACGAGTCTCAAATTGTCCCCTGTGTGATTTGCGGCCATGACATTGAGGTTAAATCACCTTGATTAAAATGCAGCCTCCTGCGGCCCCGCCCAGCCCCTGAGCCTGCGGGGCCCGGGACTGTGCATTTTGCAAACTACCCCTAGTGGGGTGGCATTAAGAGGGCCGCAGACGTGCCGAGAAGACAGGGCTGCGGGTGCTGGTGACCTGCCCCTCTGGCCCACCCCCACGGCCCCTGGGGACCCGAGATGTCCCCAACCAGAGCCCTGGCCCTCCCCACGGCCACTGTCCCCCATGCCCCACCCCGCACCCACCCCGGCGGGGCTGAATCTAAGAAAACCATATCGACTCCCGTTGCCAGGCGACTCGCAGGACGAAGCCACCCCGGCGTCCCCACCCCCAGGAAGGCAAGAATCGACCCTACGGATCCCCCTCCCAGCCCCCCCGATGACCACGGCCCCGTAGCCGGCCGCGGGGGCTTCTCCCATGTCACCTCGGAGACCGGTGTGGACGTGCTCGTGCCCTGCCCGCCCGGGTCCCTTTTTGCCCAAGCCCCAGCTGGCTTTCTGTCACCCGCAGCCGGATATACCCCTTCAAAGCTCCTGACTCAGGAGTTCTGGGGTCTAACGAGTCCCCCGGGTGATTCCCCGCAGCCCTGCGATGCCAATTAGCAGCGTGCCCGGGTTGCGGGGACGCGGCCGCGTGCACACGGGAATCCGTCAGCGGGAGTGGACGGGAAGGAAGCAGGTCACCTCCCGACGAGCACGTGACCCCAGACTGTGCAGGACACAAGCAGGGTCTGACACCCTGGGGGGCTTGGACCCCGCCAAAATCTAGTCTTACCAACGGGATGTGGGGGGCAGTCTTCGTCTGTCCCGGCCACTGCAACAAATGACTTTGCAGGGAGCCATTTATAAACAACGGAAATTTATCACTCGCGGTTCTAGAGGCTGCGAAGTCCAAGATCAAGGCTCTTGGCCGGGCGCGGTGACTCACGCCTGTCACCCCAGCACTCTGGGAGGCCGAGGCGGGAGGATCGCTCGAGGTCAGGAGTTCGAGACCAGCCTGGGCAATGTAGCAAGACCCCGTCTCTACTAAAAATAGAAAGAAATTAGCCAAACAACTAAAAATATATATAGAAAAAAATGAGCCGGGCGTGGTGGCGCATGCCTGTAGTCCCAGCTACTCGGGAGGCCGAGGCAGGAGGATCGCTTGAGCCCAGGAGGCTGAGGCTGCTGTGAGCGAGGCTGACGCCACGGCACTCTAGCCCGGGCGACAGAGCCAGACTCTGTCTCAAAAAAAAAAAAAAGAATACAATTGGCAACTTGGACCACGTGGATGTGACCGTCAAGCCTTTCTCGCCATCTGAGGCACCGTGGGGAGACTGAAAGTCCCCAGAATGGGACAGGACAGTCACAACGTGTGCGTCTGTCCTCGGCCTCACGCCCAGAATAGATCGCGCTCCTACGAGCCGTGCCAGACAGATGCCACTCGGCGCAAACACGGGCAGGACGGGGGACAGTCCCGCGTGGACCAAGATGTCCCGGCCGACAGCCAGCAAGCACGCGAGAACCCGCCCGGCTTCCCCGATCGATCGTCGGGGAAATGGGAATTCAAATCCCGACGAGCTACGATCGTGACGAAGGTGACAGAAAAACACCGTAGGTGGGGACATGGCTGCCGGGTCACTCGGGTTGCTTGGGAAAACCAACACCGAGAAACTTCCCAAATGCCCGGTGACAAGCAGGTGGGTGGGAAGGCTCAGCAGCTGGGACGAGCTGGAACCACGAGGACAGACGGGTCCCCCAGGCTCCAGCTCTGCGGACGGAGGGACGGCGTGTCCCCGGAGGGGGAGGACGTGACCGACTCCGGCTGGTGCGTATCTAATGGCGATGGGGAGGAGTCCACCCAAATCTAAAGTGACGACAGCCACTCACTTGTCCCTTCCAAGCTGCATGGCGCCGTCCAAAGCGGCCAGGAAATAAATATTTGTCATGTGGCTTCCTGCGACGGGAAGATCGTTGAGGACGACGGGGTGGAGCGGGCGGGTGGCCCCGTGTTTGGCAGGGGACGCTGTGGCATCCTGAGCACACGGGACCACGGCTGTGACAGCAAAGACAGGTCACCCCGCGGCGGCCCAGGAGAGAAACCCACACTTCCCCCCACGCATGAGGTCCCCCAACTGTCCCCTGCTGAAATGTCGCTCTCCTCCCGCAAAAATTCCAGACACGCTCCCGTCCCCAAGGGGAGACCAGCCTGAGTCACGTCGAGGTGACGCGTCCAGCTCCAAGTCCCCGGTCTCTGAGCGATGGCATTGCTCGCCCGCCAAGCGGTGACACGCGCCCAGGTCCCTCTGAGCCGCCCTGGGCGGGCTCGGTGCCCCACCTGTGTCACCGCGGTGTTTGCCGAGTCGCCTGCACCGCTCAGCCGACGGCTGAATTTTGGTGTCCTTGGTTCCTTTTCATGCCACTGTGACCTCAGCCGGCACCTCTGAAGCTAGTTCTAGAGATGTCACACGCTGTCCCCCCCCCGTCGTGACGAGTTTTCTGCCCCAGTTTGGGGACCCTGGGGGGCACGTTTTTGTTTGTGCATGGGATTCCCGGCAGTTGGGGGGACAGCGGGGTGTCCCACCTGGAAGCCACCCCGTCCTCGCCCAGCCACCTGCGCCTGGGGACTCCCAGCTGGCCGCCACCTGCCCAGCCTGCGGGCGAACTCCTGGCCACCCTCCCTGACGCGCCAGGCGGGCGGGAGCCTCGCTCAAGCTGCCCCCCGGAATCTGCCCCTGCACCCTGTCCCCCGAGCAACCGTCCCCAGCCTTGTCCCCCTGCCGCGTGGAAGAGCCTTGAGTTGGGGAGACCCCAGGAACACCCCGTCACCGGCACCTCGAAACCTCTTTCATGGGTGACACTTATTCGGTCATCGTTTCCCGGAGCTGTTCTAGATTCCAGAGAGGAAGAGAGAGAAACAAAGAGAAAGAAATATTTTTTTTTTTTTGTCCCTTGCAAAGATTTGGAGCAGGAGGAGGCGGTGGGGGGAGGGGCGCGGGCCCAATCTGTCACCGTCTGTATCTTTTTCCTTTTTTTTTTTTTTTTTTTTTTGTCCCCGCGGAAAAGTACACGGTGGCAGGCGATGATGAAGGACGTGGATAGAAGGGGATGAAAATAGGAACGAGGAAGAGCCGTCCCGACAAAATGAGGACAGAGGGGCCAAAGCTCCGGTCGCTAGGGTGACGGATGGCAGCCGGGAACTTCCCAGCGGCCAGAGCGAAGAGTGGAACCGGCGCTCCCGGAGGTCAAAGGTGGAGTCTCGGTTGTGTCCTTGGTGCTAATGGCGCTGGGCCGACAAGCAGCCACCCGGGAAGCTTTGCAACAACCATTTGGGGGAAGCGAATACATTGATCCCACTCGATTCTTCACCGGGCAACGTGGCCCTCGGGGACTAACCGGACAGTGGACATCCGAGTTCACCGGCGATGACACTCTCGTCCCCGCCGGTAAATCAAAAGCAGTTTCTCGACGGTGACATCTCCTGGGTGCAGCCTTTGACTGCCACTTTGTGGAAAATGGAAAAATGTTTTCCAGGGGACCCGTTTGCAAATGACTTTTTTTTTTTTTTTTTTTTTTGAGACCGAGTCTGGCTCTGTCGCCCGGGCTAGAGTGCCGTGGCGTCAGCCTCGCTCACAGCAGCCTCAGACTCCTGGGCTCCAGCGATCCTACTGCCTCAGCCTCCCGAGTAGCTGGGACGACAGGCATGCGCCACCACGCCCGGCTCATTTTTTTTTTCTTTTTTGTAGAGATGGGGTCTTGCTATGTTGCCCAGGCTGGCCTCAGACTCCTGGGCTCAAGCGATTCTCCCGCCTCAGCCTCCCGAGTAGCTGGGACGACAGCCATGCGCCACCGCGCCCGGCCTAGACCGGGTCTGATCCAGCCAGCCGTTGGTTTGCCAAATGCTCGTTAATACCAAGCACCCGCTCGGGGACACGCACGTTGTGTGCTCGAAGGTCAAGGTGGTCACCGTCTGAGGGGACACAGGGAGGTGCCCCAGGGCCCCCTCGGTGGAAGCGTGAGCTGCCCCCCTCCCCAAGCTGCAGATGACAGTCACCGCCCCAGTCCCGGGCCACCACGTCCTGTGACTTGGCCAGACTGGGGACAGCTCTGGCCCGCTCCAGGCCACCCCTGAGGGGTCACCTGGCTGTCCCTGCACCCCCAGTGCAGCTCGGGTCCCCTCTGTCACTCCCGTTCCACCCCCCTCCCCGCCCCCAGCCACCGGCCTCAGCCAGGCCTTCCTGAGGGCATCTGCTCTTTCTGTCCCAGGCACCCGATGCCACCCCTGTCACCGGGCTGACAGTTACCGGGTGGGACCAGCCGGACGCCAAGGGAAGAGGCAGGGGGGGCAGCTTGGAAGGCTGGCCTTGGACGAGGACACACTCGAGCCCGCTGTGACGGCCAGCGGGGGGGACCCAGGGGGACAGGGCAGCAAAGGCTTAGCCTGAGTCACCCAGGAGGAATCGAAGGAGGAGCAGAGGGTGGGCCGGGACTCTGCCCAGGACAAAGCGGCTGGCGTGGCCACCCGGGGGCACCTGGAGGACACGCTCTCTCTCGGGCTGGTGGCCTGGCGGTGACAGCGGGGACTGACCTGCCCGCCTGCCTCCTCCCGCCTGGGCCCCCCAACCCTGGGGACCCTCTGGCTGCGCTGAAGCTGCTGAGGGTGCGGAGGCTCCGGCCTCCCCCGGGGACAGTCCAAAATCAGCCACTTCTCGTGCAGAAATGGCCCGCTCCAGGCATTTGCATCCAAAGCTGTCCCCAAGCTGGCTCTAATCGCCCACCGGGGCTGCAGGCTGGGACAATTAATTAAACACCCCGGGGTGCAGCCGGCTCTCGTTAAGTCCTGCGCCAGGGTGACAGGGCCCAGCTGTCCCCCAGCAAGCGGTTTCTCCGGTGTTAGCTCAATCGATCCGGATTATTAGCTCCGTTTTGCAAGCACAGAAAGGGAGACGCAGGTTAAGTCGTGTGTCGGTCCCCACCCCCTTCCCCGGCCCCCGGGGACAGGAGCACGAGGCTGAGGCTGGAGCCACGCTAAGGAGAGACCAGGCCGGCTCTGCTCCCCCGGGGCACAGGGAGCTGTCCCCAGCCGGGACAGGAGGACGAGGAGGGCTCGTAGAGGCACGTTTGAGGCCAGGATGTTGTCACGGTGTGAACTGCCCTCACTGAGGCTGAACTTGTCATTTCCTTGGGGGAACAAAAAGAATTTCCTGGGCCGGGCGCCCCCGGTGGCTCACGCCTGTCATCCCAGCACCCTGGGAGGCCGAGGCGGGAGGATCGCTCGAGGCCAGGAGTTCGAGACCAGCCTGGGCAATGTAGCGAGACCCCATCTCTACCATAAAGAGAAAGAAATTAGCTGGACAGCTAAAAATATAGATAGAAAAAATGAGCCGGGCGTGGTGGCGCATGCCTGTCGTCCCAGCTACTCGGGAGGCTGAGGCAGGAGGATCGCTTGAGCCCAGGAGGCTGAGGTTGCTGTGAGCGAGGCTGACGCCACGGCACTCTAGCCCGGGCGACAGAGCGAGACTCTGCCTCCAAAAATAATAATAATAATAATAATAATTTCCTGGGGGTGGCTGGGCCTGGGTCCCACTAGCGGTTGCTGGGGACCCAGAGATGGCTGTTCCTCCCGCCACACCTGGGCAGAGTTGCTTTGGGAAAACGGCCACCGCGGGACCTTCCATCTCGATCCCACCTGTTCCTGTCACAAGAGACGCAGCTGGTGGTCCAGGCCCGGCCAGTCCGTGATTGATGGACGGATACTGACTTGACCTGGGCCAGAAGGAATCCGCTCTGGGACGCAGGATTGGGAAGGAGGCCGGCTCTTTCCGCTGGGGGTGACAATGAAAGCAAAGAGTCAATGACGACCCAGTCTGAGGAGTCCCGTCCTCGGCAACGCAGAGGGGAAAGCAGAACGGAGCGAGGGACAAAGACAGAAAGCCAATGACATCGGCGACGCGCCTGGATCCAGCCGCGCCTGAAGCCCACCTCGCGGTTTTTACTTTTTACGAGCCGATACATTCCTTTTGTCGCCTCGGCTAGTCTGCCCCAGCTTCTGTCACTTGCAAACAAAGTGAGGCACGAGCAGTTACATCTGCAATGAGACAGAAAATTCTTTCAATCCCCAGAATTCCTCTTGGGGACAGCACTGGCCCTATTTGCGGGGAATGTTTTTCAGAGCAGCCGTGCTTGAAGGGAAGAGTCCAGGGGACTTGCTTAGTGGGGAAAAAAAAAAACAAGGAAAAGGGGAAAAGGCCACGGGAGGGCACTTTTCTGATTGGGAGGTCCCCCCCCGCTGCCCTGAGGACATCTAGGCGTCCGGGTGATGCTGCCAGCCCTTCTCTGCCGTTGTCCCCAAAGCCAGCGTGGGGAAGGACAAATGCCACTCGTCGGCTCCAAGGGATCGGGGTAGCGGCGAGCTTGCTGCTGTTGCGTCTACATGCCCGGGATCTGAGTCACCATGGAAAGGCCACTCCGGTCGGGGACAGGGGGCCTGCTCTGGTCCCCTGCGGGGACAAGGCCACACGGTCCCCATGGGGCCCGAGGCTTGAATCGAGTCTATAAAACTCTCCCCGTGATGGGAGCAGATGGTTTCGACACAAATCGCCCTCTACCCCGTGCTCGGTGCGCTTTGCAAACGTTCAGTTCCTTTACTGCGAGCCGCATGAGGTAGGCACAGTTCATCCCCATTTACAGATGGGGAAACTGAGGCACGGGGGAACGAAATGAAACGCCCCGGTCACCGTAAAGGGAGGGGGGGGCGGGATTGGAACCCAGGGTGTGGGTGTCAGGGAGCAACGGAGACCCCAGCCTCCTCCAAAGCGGGGTGGGGGACAGGGAGACGCAGGAGCAAGGGCTGAATTGTCACAAGGTGAGGGACGAGGGGAGGGGACCCCGGAGGGATGCAGGAGGAGTTGGGGTCCGGGCTTGCAGCAGCGGGGGGCGGGGTGCACGGATAAACACGTGGTGCGCACGCACCCTGCCAAGTCTCAAGCCAAAAGCTGCTCTTCCCCCGAAAATAAATACAGACGGTCCCCAACCTCAGACGGGACATGGTTCGACGTCACGACTTTTCGACGCTGTGAAACCGTCACAATTTTTTTTTTTTTTTTTTTTGAGGCAGAGTCTGGCTCTGTCGCCCGGGCTAGAGTGTCGTGGCGTCAGCCTCGCTCACTGCAGCCTCCAATTCCCGGGCTCAAGCGATCCTCCTGCCTCAGCCTCCCGAGTAGCTGGGACCACAGGCATGTGCCACCACGCCCGGCTCATTTTTTCTATATATATTTTTAGCTGTCCAGATAATTTCTTTCTATTTTTAGTAGAGACGGGGTCTCGCTACATTGCCCAGGCTGGTCTCGAACTCCTGCCCTCGAGCGATCCTCCCGCCTCGGCCTCCCCGAGTGCTGGGGTGACAGGCGAGAGCCACCGCGCCCGGCCCCAGTTATATTTTAAGAGGACCCCCAGCCGTGTGGGCAATAGGAGGGCAGGAAAAATGAAAGCTGGGACCGGTGCAGTATGCCAGGCGGAGAAAAGCAAGATAGATCCGGGCGCTACAGGCTCTGGTCTACACTGGCGGGGAGGTGCAGACATAATAAGTTTGTGGATGGGGTCGGGAGCTCCGCCCAGGTAGCCTTGCTGTCCTGAGCCCCCCGAGTCACCCAGCTGGGGGGTGTCAGGCAGGCAGCTTCATCTGAAGACGAAAAACGGTCACACCTAAGCTGCAGGTAGACGGCGAAGTCCTCGCTAGGCCGTGGGGCTGTGCAAACAAACCGTGTCAACACCCTCCCTTTAGGGTGTCCCCGCTCTGAGCCTGCGACTTCGGGGGGGCTCCCCACGAATGACCCTCACGGGCTCCGTGCAGGGTTATCAGTCTCACGCGGAAACCGAGGCTCAGAGAGGTTGCATCATTGGCCCAAGGCTGCACAGCAGGGAACGGTAGACACTGCAGCATCTCGGAACCGTGTCCGCGACCTGAAAAATCTGGGACCTTCCTGGGGTGGCGGGGGGGGTCCGATCCGAAGGAAGTTGGGGGGTCGGTGCAAAATGAGCACAGGCGAATATTTCTGAGAGAGGGGGGGAAATAATAAATGCATTCGGCAACGAAGCCGGAGAACGGCGAATCTGGAGGAAACGAATTCGCACCCGGTGTCATCGAAGCCCGCGTGGCCCTGCCTGGCCGGGAGCAGGATCCAGGCAAGTGGATTAATTCCCTTTGCAAGCAGAGACGATGGCTGTCAAGAGGCCGATCCGGGTGCGGGCGGGGAGGAAGGGGAGGAGGAAGAAGAGGAGGAATGGGGACCCCCCAGAAGGCCTGGCTGCCCCGGGGTGGGGGGTCTCTCTAGATGAAGGCCAAGTGCACCCCCCACATGCTACTTGTGACGCTGCCCTGCACCCCCTGGGGACTCCCGGGGACCCGGCTCTAGACACCTTGTTCCATCTTCCTACAACCCAATTTCGGAGCTCTTTTTCCCCATTTCACAGCTGGGGAAACTGAGGCTCAGAAAGGTCAGGGGGGGGACTTGTGCCAAAGCTCCAAAGCGGCAGAGTGAGAATTGGAACCCAGGCAGGGGGTGGCTCTGATCCAGCCCTCGTCCCCCGTGTGCCTGGGGTCCCCCGGAGCAGGGGTGGCGGGAAGTCGTGCTCGGCTTCTGGGGTGTCACAGGACAGGAGCCCTGTCCCCGCCGCCACCCCCGATCCCACCCCAAACGGGAGCAGCTGTCGGGAGTCGAACCCGGGACCCCACAGTCCCCTCTGCTGCCAGTTTACAGGCGCCACTTGCGAATCCGCTAAGCGACAGAAACAAAAAACATGTCTCAGCCGGACACGGGGCATGAACACGAGTCGTGACAGTTTTTTCAAACCGCGATGTCACATGTCACATGCTTTGTCTGCACAGGCCGGTCACAGAGACTCCCCCACAACGGCAGCCGGCGACAGGCGGAGGCTCCGGGCAAACGCCAGGGCGCTCGGTGGGCTCCCCGGGGCCCAGCGCGGCCGCTTCAGGGTCGAGAGGTGAAAGGTCACGTTCTTGAACCTGAGGCTCGCACCCCCCAGTCCACGTGTCCCCGCGTTTTGTGGACGGACGTCGGCGTCCGTGTGTCCTCGTTTAAACAAGGAGGGCGTGAGCGTGCACCACGCACGGCTCTGCCCCCCCCGGAAGTCTCGGGCTCTCCGAGCCTCAGTTTCCCCATCTGCGCAATGGGTATCCCCCGGGGAGCTGGGAAAACCGGAGATGACCGGGCCTGGCACGAGGTTTCCGTCGACCTCCCGGGGGGGGGGTGCAGAGGGGGATGGGGGGGTCCCTGGGCACAGAGAGGAGCCCAGCGAGCAGCTGTTGCCCAAGGCCCTGGCGGGGGCGGGTGGTGACAAGAGTAGTTGGGGGTTGGGTCCAAGGAGCCACCAAGGGACAGGATCTGGCCAGTCCCCACCGAGTACTGGGGTCACCTGGAGGGAGGCTGGCTGGCCGGGCAGTGCCCCCCGCTTGCCTCCGACTGAACTCACACATACCATCCTTCCGCCGACCTCAGGACCTTTGCACATGCCACTCCTTTAGCTGTCACAGTGTCACCACCTCCGGGAGCTTCCCCGACTGCAGCCCCTGGTGGACGCTGTGCCAACACCCTTCCTCTTCCTAGAACTTTCCGGAGTCTGCACTTGTGTCACTGTGTGATCGTCCCCGATCGTCCCCTGTCTGTCCCCGACACCACACCGGGAGTCCGTGCCGGGTGGCCGCGGATGCACGGGGCACAAGCGCGTGGCACATTCCCCCTCTCTGTTTCGGGGAGCTCCCGGCAAGGAATGGCCTTGAGGGGCCCAGGCAGCCTGGGACCAGCCCCCTGCCCCCCGAGAAGGACAGGTGACGAAGGTGTGCCCTGCCCTCCCTCCAGAGCGACACCTCTGTCACCTTGCGGAAAATTCTCGACGCTGCCCACGGCACCGGGGGGCCGCCCAGGCATGCACATCGCCCGAGTCCCTGGTTCGAGCTGTGCCTGAAGGAGTCTCCGGCGGCCCTTCCCTGGCACTGTCACTTGTCACTCAAGGCTTCACTGAGAACCAAACTGCTGCCTGCAAATGTGACAAGCGACCGACCCCAGGACGCGGAGCTGGCCCAGTCGGGGGGTACGACGGAGGCTGTGTCGGGACTCTGGTCACACGGCTGCCCAGCTGGGGACTCTGGGTGACAAGTGTGGGCTGCTGTCCCCTGCTGCCACCTCCCCGAATAGCCCCGGGGGAGCTGCCGGGTGAGACCTCAACGCACCTGGCAGGAGCGTATTATTATTATTATTATTATCACTGTCTCCATTTCACAGGTGGGGAAACTGAGGCTCGCACGGGGGAAGCAGCCACAGCCACCGGAAGGCTTGGTGGCAGCCGGGTTCAGAAGAGGTCACAGATCGGACCCCCGTAGAGGCCGGCTCCCGGGGGCGGGGTGGGTGGGGTGCAGAGTCCACAGGGGCTGTGGAGAGCCGGAGGGGAAACTGAGGCAGGGCAGGGCAACGTGCCGGGAGGGCGGGATATTGCGGCTTGCGGAGGGGACAGCAGAAGGCAGCAAGAGTGGCTCCGTGTCCCGGCTGGGCCGGGGCAGGGGCTTGGGTGTCCTGCCCGACACACCCAGGCCGGCTGTAGCTCAGGGACAGGACGGGGGTGCACGCTGGGGTCCCCGCTGCGTGGGGGACACAGGCCACCCCCAGGCCACCCCGCGGAGCCCTCTGCCGGCACGTGCAGCTGCCAGAGACGGGGCCTGTCCCCCATGGGACGCGTCACACTCTGCAGCGCCCGGTCCCATCTGTGTCCCCCCAGCTGCGGCCTCTGTCCCCCGCGGAGGGGGAGGGGCAGCCCAGATTTGCCCCCAAATCCACCAACCGCCGACAAAGGGAGCGGAAAAAAATCAAGAGGCGAATCCCGAATAATTGCCGCAGCTGCCAACGGAGCTGCCTTCAGTCCCCCCTGTCCCCACCCGTCACCTCCCCGCCACCCGCTGCCAGCCCCGCGTCCTATTCAAGCGCTGCCCGGGGATGACACCGGAATCTTGAATCCCACTAAGTGGGTTACGATGGTGTCAGGCTGAAATTACGGAGAAGCTCCGAGCCGGCCGGGCGTTGGGGACGCGGGGACAGGGGCACACGGTGGAAGCGGAGAGACACATCGGGGACAGAGAAAGCGCTTTAGTGTTTCAAGAGCCGAGAAATTGCAAGTTCCCGGCACGGGGACTGGGGGGGGGGACGTGCTTAGAGACGCAGCCACACGCAAGGTCGGGGCCAGGAAGAGCCCCCCGTTCTGTCACCACCGGTCCCCTCCCCTCCCCCAACGCTGGCCCCCAAACACACACACCCTGACCTGGTCCCTCTCCCATCCCATAGCCTGGGGACATCTGTGCTCGCCCCGTGGGACCCAGGGGAGACCTCTGGGCACCATCTTTGACCCCCGTTTCTTTCTTTTTTTTTTTTGAGACAGAGTCTCGCTCTGTCACCCGGGCTAGAGTGAGTGCCGTGGCGTCAGCCTCGCTCACAGCAGCCTCAGACTCCTGGGCTCCAGCGATCCTCCTGCCTCAGCCTCCCGAGTAGCTGGGACGACAGGCATGCGCCACCACGCCCGGCTCATTTTTTTTCTCTATATATTTTTAGCTGTCCAGCTAATTTCTTTCTATTTTTAGTAGAGACGGGGTCTCGCTCTTGCTCAGGCTGGTCTTGAACTCCTGACCTCGAGCGATCCTCCCGCTTCGGCCTCCCAGAGTGCTGGGGTGACAGGCGGGAGCCACCTCCCCCGGCCTATTAATTTTTGCTCCTTTTCTTCATTAATTTCTTCAGTCTGCTTTCTCTAGATTTATCTTGATGTTCATTTCCCAGCTTCTAACTAGTTCCTGTATCTTCTCAATCTTTCCTAATGACGACACGGAAGGCTGTTCATTTTCCTCTAAGCACACATAGCTTGGATGGTATCCTGTGGGTTTTCTATATAGGGCATTTATTGCTGTTCATTGCTAAATCGTTGGTAATTCAGTTCTGATTTATTGTTTAATTCACTTTATTTAGACTTGCTTTTGAATTTCTAAGTGGCTGGATTGCAGGATGCTAACGTCCTCTTGTTCATTTCCAGTTTTATTTGCACTGTATTATTTAGAAAACGTGGCTTGCGTGGTCTTTCTGATTTTTTAAAAAATAAAGGTTTTTTAAAAATCAAAGGTTGCCGGGTGCGGTGGCTCACGCCTGTCACCCCAGCACTCTGGGAGGCCGAGGCGGGAGGATCGCTCGAGGTCAGGAGTTCGAGACCAGCCTGGGCAAGAGCGAGACCCCGTCTCTACTAAAAATACAAAGAAATGATCTGGAGAGCTAAAAATATATAGCAAAAAATTAGCTGGCATGGTGGCGCATGCCTGTCGTCCCAGCTCCTCGGGAGGCTGAGGCAGGAGGATCGCTTGAGCCCAGGAGGCTGAGGCTGCTGTGAGCGAGGCTGACGCCACGGCACTCTAGCCCGGGCGACAGAGTGTGAGTCTGTCTCAAAAAAAAACAAACAAAAATAAAGGTAATATAGAAATATATTCTTTCTGTAAAATAGTCAATCAATACAAAGGTGCATAAAGTCAAATATAAGAGTTGCCCTTTGCGATTATTCTCATTTTCTTAACTTCATTTTCCTGTTCATTTAGAGCCAACCTCTGTGAATCGTTTGGAGTGGGTTTTTCAGTCCCATCTTTAAATTAAATATATATTTATGCATTCGTCCCTGGAGTTTAAAAACTTTCTTCTCTTTTACAGTCTGTCCTGGAGAACTCTTAGCTCTTTGTTGCTTTCACGTAATTTTTTCCCCAAATATATGCATTTTCATTTTCAAATAAATGTATGCTTTGATTTGGCAGCAGCCGGCCAATTTGTACATGTCCTGTTGTCACGGTTGTTCATTTTTAAGTCATTTTTAATTTTAGCTTTGATTTCCTTTTTAACTCAAGAATTGTCTGTAAAACTTTTTCTTTTTAATTTCCAATTGTGTCAATCTGAGAACATCGTGGAAGATGGAAAACGGAGTCCGACTCTCGCTAAGAGAACTTGGCAAGAATAATTTTTCAAAAAGAAATATGTACACCAACGTCCCACGTTAAAAATCTTCCATAAGCCTCAATAAAATATTGATAAATGACATCTACAATATAATCAAGAGATTACTAGGTCATGATATGACAGAATGTGATCCCGGAGTTGAGGAACAGCTCAACATTCTGAATGGAATTATTTATATTCACAGATTAAAAAAGAAAATTCACAAAATCATTTACATGGATACACCCCCAAAGAAATAGCAGATACAATCTGACCTTCATTTCTGACTTGTAAAACTATTAGTAAACTAAGTATACAAAGGAAATGCCTTAATTTAATAAATACTGGCTATTAGAAACTTTTTGTAGGCCGGGCGCGGTGGCTCACGCCTGTCATCCCAGCACTTGGGGAGGCCGAGGCGGGAGGATCGCTCGAGGTCAGGAGTTTGAGACCAGCCTGAGCAAGAGCGAGACCCCGTCTCTACTAAAAATAGAAAGAAATTATATGGACAGCTAAAAATATATATAGAAAAATGAGCCGGGCATGGTGGCGCATGCCTGTAGTCCCAGCTACTCGGGAGGCTGAGGCAGGAGGATCGCTTGAGCCTAGGAGGCTGAGGTTGTTGTGAGCGAGGCTGACACCATGGCACTCCAGCCTGGGTGACAGAGTGAGACTCTGTCTCCAAAAAAAAAAAAAAAACTTTTTGTAAACCTGATCCATGGCATTGAAACTTTGGGAGCATTCCCAGTGGAGTCGGGAGCAAAACAAGAACGCCATCCCACCCCTGTTATCCAACCCACTGGAGGCTTTAGGAACGGAAGCCACCAGGTGCGATTTCACCTCCTCCCTCTGCATCTAGGCTGGCCTTAGTCACTTGACCAACAGAAGTCATTTTCCGGGACTCCCAACGCTGGGTTCTGGAAGCTCTACAGGGAAGAGCAGGAAGAAGAACAAGGAACAACGAGAACAAAAGAATCATCTCTGGAAAGAAAAAATAACAGTCACCTGCCGCCATTTGCAAACGATATCATCGCCGACCTCGAAAATCTACGAGAACAAATAAGAGAGTTCAACGGGTTTAGACGTGACCCAGCAAGTCCAAACCCACAGCTGTGACCAGTTAGAAAATATTTGGGGAGGGAAGAAAATAATGTATTCGATTCACAATAGCAACAAAAACTGGAAGATAATTAGGAATCGAGGTCACAAGACCCGTATGAAAGAAACGATCGAACTTTACGTAAATAAGAACTCAAGCGAGTTAGAGAAACACACTATGTTCTCGGACAGCTCAAAGGGACCGGTTCTCCCCCTGAGGAGTCTGCAAATTTAATGCAAACGAGACACCAGGCACAGATTGTTGGCTTTCTGCCCCAAACCCCACACTAGAGACACCACGGCAGAGACAAGGAGGTTGATGGATTCGAGCCCCAGCGTAAAACTACGAGACAGAAGGTGGTTGGGTTCTGGCATGCGTGTGCATGTGTGTGCATGTGTGCGTGTGCGTGCGTATGTGTGTAGGGAGAGGGAAGGAAGACATTGCAGAGTGGAAAAGAGCCAGTCGTCAACCAGCGTGGGAGTGGACCCGGTTAGGCGAACGCTTTTTAACCGTGCCTTTTTGGGGGGACTCTTGTCAACTCTACCTCCTGTGTATGTATAAGGCAGGAATACGACTGCAGAACCAGCCCGGGCAGAACAACATTGAAGCAGTTCTCCGTCCCGGCCGCGGCGTGGACAGATAACAAAATGAGGGGGCTCGTTCCGGAACATTCCCCGCCACCCTCCCCACTTCATGCCTGAGGACGGGAAATTGCTCATCGGTGGGGCACAAGTTAGGTATAAAGAGTTGGCTTTTAAGAACCGAAAACTCAGTGTCTTCAAATAGCGAGTGACTGTTAGCTCCCACGGTTGTGTGGGCTGGCTGGGCTCAGCAGGGTGGTTTTCACCTGGAGTCTGCCATGCATCGTGCACAGATGGTGGCTGGGGCCACAGGCCACCGGGCTGGACATCCAAAGTGACTCACTTACACGCTGACGGGTAAGGCTGGAGGTCAGCGGGGTGGGGTCGCAGTGTCCACACACGTGGCCTCTCGCTGTGCCCCAGTTAGGATCTGAGGGCGGGAACGTGTCAAGCACTAGAGTTCCCGAAGGCCAGGGGACAGCTGTAAGTTTCCGTATGACCTGACCCCGAACACCACCCCTGCCGTATTCTATCGATCAAGATGAGTAACTAGTGTCAGTCGAGATTCAGACGGAGAGGAAGTTGGCTCTGCCTCTTCCTGTGACCAACATCACACATGTCGGCAGCCATTTCGTGCGGGCGGCCATGTCGTGTCTCCCCCGTGGTCCTCGGGCTTCCAAGATGTCACCTTTGTTCCCCCCCTTCGGAATTCATGTTCCTTTGGAAATTTAAGCTACTTTGATTGAGAATGTAATTGAATAAAAATACTCCTAAGTAAAAGCCTAAATGTGTTAGGGGTACGCGTTAAAGGTAAACATGCAATGTTCGACTTCCAAATCAATGCAGAAGTTTTGATCTATCTGTTGAAATATGGCCAAATTTTTTTTAAAAAAATTTGTGAGAAATAGAAAACAAGGAAGACTTTGGGGAGAAATTGATCCTGATATAACAAGGATTAAATTAAATATAAATGGGATAACGGCACTAAACCAAGACAGGGAGTCTCACAGAGATTTCAAGAAAAGAATCCAGTAATGGAGATTCAGCCAGAAACACACTTAAAGAGACTAAAATAAAAGAAATGAAGGAAAAAAACAGGCAAATAAGGAACAAAAGAAAACAGCCACTTTCATATCAGAAGAGAAAAAAAACATCATCGTAAGGTGGCCGGGCGCGGGGGCTCACGCCTGTCACCCCAGCACTCTGGGAGGCCGAGGCAGGAGGATCGCTCGAGGTCAGGAGTTCGAGGCCAGCCTGGGCAATGTAGCGAGACCCCGTCTCTACTAAAAAAATAGAAATAAATTATCTGGACACCTAAAAATATATAGAAAAAAATGAGCCAGGCGTGGTGGCGCATGCCTGTAGTCCCAGGTACTCGGGAGGCTGAGGCAGGAGGATCGCTTGAGCCCAGGAGTCTGAGGTTGCTGTGAGCGAGGCTGACGCCACGGCACTCTAGCCCGGGTGACAGAGCAAGACTCTGTCTCAAAAAAAAATAAAAATAACGAAAATACAAATTAAAGCAAAAAAAAAAATTCTAGGTTCTGTCTCTCTGATTGGCAGAAACTGTAAGAGTTGATCGTACCCCACACAGCCTGGGGGCCAGAGGGGCATGCCAGGCCGGGGCGGGGGAGAGGAATGTTCTAGAAAAGACACCCATCGGAGGGGGCTAGCGCTGGGCCACCTCGGTGGGACAGCGAGCTGGGTCTGAGACAGCCAGCTGACCGCGGTTCCGTGGTTCTGTCCCAACCGTTGTAACCAGAGACCCGGGATTAAGTCTCAGGCGCCAGGCTTGAGTCCCAGCCTTGGTGATGAGACAGACGGAGCTTGGGGGTGGCAGGAGCTGCCTGGGAGCAGGGACAGCTCCCCGGGAACCGCACACGAGGGACAGGGAAGGCTCCCAAAAGGAAAAGCAAAGCCCATTTCCTGGTGACAGAAGGGCAGGTGGTGCTAAACGGGCTAAGACTGCAGGTGACGCCTAGATCAAGCCGATCCTGATGCCATACTTAGCAAGTGTGTAACCCGAGACAAACCTCTTAATCTTCTGATTCAGTTTTTTTAGGTCCAAAAGGGGAACCTACGACCTGTGTCATTAAGTTAAATAATACGTGGAAGCCCCAAGCTCAGGGGCCTGGCACGTAGTACGTCCCGAATTCACGTGAGTCCCTCCCGACACGCTTATCTCGTGAGCCAAGCCACCTCGTCCGCCACCCCGCGACACTCCGGGTAGCGGAAGGCAGCTCTTCCTGACACCGTGTCTCAGGGGACTATAAACCCCGTGATCAAGGGACATGTTCAGAAAACGGAAATATTTGGCCAAGCTTTCGGGGATTTAATTAAAATTAATATTATGTCTTATCGGAGCAGAAAGCTCAACGCCGCACGTGTAGAAGAATCTATGTCACCAATGAGCCGAGTCAAACACGACTGTCCGGTCTTCAGCAAGGTCCCCCCCGAGTCACTCTCGGGCCACGTGCATCCGACGAGCGGCCCAGCTAAACGGGGGACACTTGGGACCGGAGGGTGGGGGTGCGGGCTTGTCGTGGGCCACCCCAGCACCACGTAGCTGCCCGCCCTGCACTGCCTTAGTAGGACCGATAAGTGACCTTTCATAGGATCATCACAGCTCAGGGCTGTGTGACCTTGGGCAGGTCACTTAACCTCTCTGGGCCGGAAGTGTCCCTTCACACAGCTCTAGCGAAGGTCGGTGACAGCGGGCACACAGTGGACACCAAACCGGCTCGCCACGGGCTGAATCCGGCCGATCTTAAAATTTTTCCTTACGTGCATTTTGCCACCTGAGTTTGCTCACCGCGTTTTTGCAAGTTTGCTGCTCACATTTGCCACCAATCAAAATGGCAAAAAAAATCCCAAAACGTGACAATACACGGTGGTGGCGAAGCTGTCGGGAAACTCGCACTCTCGTCCTTCGCTGGCTGGAGCGTAAACCGATACGGGCTTAACGGAGGGAAAACTTGGTGGGATTTATCCAAATCCCAAATTTCCATCTCGGACCTCGCGATTCCACCGTGAGGAATTTGTCCTGTAGTCGCACGGGAACAAAAAGAGCCAGGCAATGACAGTCCCCGCCAGACCGTTTTGGAATAGTGACAGACCGAAACCGCCCAGGTTGTTTGTCCTTCACCAGTCGGGGTGGATCTCGGGCCCATTTAGGTTTGAATTTCAGATAAATAACGAACGCGCTTTTTTAGTGGAATATGTATCTTCGCGCACTATGTCCTGTATTGTCTTTGCTGAACATGGGGACCCTGCCGGCCGCCTGCCGAGTCCCCCACCCAGCGCCCCCCTGTGTCCCCACTACCCCACGCGGTCGGCCGGATAGTGGCCACCAAATACGCCCACAGCCCCGTCCCTGGAACGTGACAACACGTCACTTCAGGTGGCAAAAGGGATTTTGCAGAATTAAGGATTTTTGAGATCAGAGATTATCGTGGATTATCCGAGTGACTTCGGTGACATCATAAGAGCCGTTATAAGAGGGAGACGGGACAGCGGGTGTCAGAGAGAAGAGACACAATGAGGGGCTTTCAAAGGCGCAGACGGATCCAGCCGCAGTCTGTGATCAAGGATTCCTGTCGCCTTCAAGCTCAGTGGTCTTGCATGTAGGATTTCCTGCCATCCTCTGAGCCTGTCACTTGTCACTCCTCTTGTCCTGGCGGGGCGCATAGGGGTCTTAACGATCGTAAAGAGCAAAAGCCCGTCTCACCCAGGCATAAATAAAAAGGAAGGTCATCGATCGGCTCACGTGCCAGAAAAGGCTTGGGACTTCAGGCACGGCTGTATCCAGGAGCACTGCCGGGAATCCAACTTTTGTCACTTCTTAAGTGACATTTCCCTCTGGGTTGGCCGTACCCTCAGCCAAGCCCTCCGCTCATGGTGGCCAAGGTGACCCGTCCCCACACAGCTTCGGGCCTGCGATCCACCGGCTTAGCCAATCCCACGGCTCCGCCGAGAGTCACAGATGTCACAGGCGTCAATTGTGATAGGCTTGAGTCCCGTCTGCCACTTCCCAGCCAATCGCTGGAGAGATGCACGTCCCTCATTGGTCAGGGCTGGGTCGTGTGCCCACAGGTGGACCCGGGGTGGAGTGACACCTTCCCGGGGCCACACAGAGCGAGGATGGGACACCAGGGGGTTCCCAGGGGAGAAGGAACCGGGGACAGGAATAGACCCTGGGTGGGCGGGGAAGAAAAAATGTCCCTCCGTGCGCTCGGCTTGGCCCAAATGCACCCCCCTCCCTCCTTCCTCGCTGCCGATCTCTCTGCCTCCAATGTCCCCGTCACCGTCCTTCCCTGCACCGACACCTCCTCCAGGGAGCCCCCCCGGCATCAGACCTCGGGAGCTGCGTCCTGGAGACTCCCCCAGCCCCGCGCCTGTCCCCATCTGTCCGGCGCACGCTGACACCCTGCAAACAGCTGTCCCCGCTGGTCCGTCCCCCACCCCGGTGACAAACAGGACAGTTGCTCACGTGGAGCACTGAGCAAGCGCTGCACGGGTTCCATCTCCTCTAATCCACGCGACCCCTGCGAGACGTCTAATGCCCAGTTCACGGGGGGGGGGAAACTGAGGCACAGACCCTATTTTCGAGGGCACGTGGGCTGTGTGGCTGCAGATACACGCTCTCGGCCAAGCAGGAAGTGACTCTGGGTCCCCGCCGTGAGCCCTGAATGCCACGCGCCTGTTACAGAATGCCCCAGACCACAGGTTCGGGGACCCAGCCCACCCAGGTTCCGTTCTGCCGGGGGGGGGGGGTCCTGACTCTCTGAGCCATTGAGCGAGGTTTTGACTCAGTTTCCTCATCTGCAAAATGGGACAACGACAGCACCTGCCTCTCAGGCTTGAGGCAAAGGTGGAAGAATGTGCTTTTTGGCACTGGGCACAAAGCCGCGACAGGTCAGAGCTTAAAACGCAGAGGACAGCGGCACAGGTTGGGGTGACACGGGGCTCCCCTCCCTTCCCCCACATCACGACGCAGCCAGAAAATCCGGGGGTCAGAGTGGACCCCAGCGCCTTCTAGTTCTGTCTGGAACCCCTGCCTTGTTCCCGGGCGCTTCTGATAACCTGGGACCCGGCTCTTCTCAGATCACGGTGACACCCCCCCACCCCCCACCAAGAGCAGGAGAAGCCGCTCCGGCCACCACCGCGGTTGCCATGGAAACCATTGGATGTAAATTTCATTTTCCGCTTTGCCCAGCGATTCAGGGGGCGGGGAGAGGATTTGGGGGCGCAGTTTCCTTCCCGAAGGACAGACCCCAAGTGACAACAGGGGTGGGGAGCGGGGTGGGGGTGGGGGGGTGGTCAGGGGATTGAGGCCCGAGCTGGAAGGAACACGTCACCCCTGTATCCCATAGCCCTTTCTGGAACATTCTCCTTGCCCTCATCTTCCTCCTCCTCCCCCTGCTCCCCTTCCTCCTCCCTCCTCCCCCTCCCCCTCCTCCTCCTCCCCCTCTTCCTCCTCCTCCTCCTCCTCCTCCCTCCTCCCTCCTCCGTCCTCCCTCCTCCTCCTCCTCCCTCCTCCCTCCTCCCTCCTCCTCCTCTCCAGCCTAAAATTCCCTCCATTGTGTCAATGACTTCAGCAGCCGAGGGGAAGAAAGTTGTCCCCAAAAGCTGCCGTGAAAAACTTTGCAGTAGCCGGGCGCGGTGGCTCAGGCCTGTCACCCCAGCACTCTGGGAGGCCGAGGCGGGAGGATCGCTCGAGGTCAGGAGTTCGAGACCAGCCTGGGCAATGTAGCAAGACCCCATCTCTACTAAAAATAGAAAGAAATTAGCCGGACAACTAAAAATATATAGAAAAAATGAGCTGGGCGTGGTGGCGCATGCCTGTAGTCCCAGCGACTCGGGAGGCTGAGGCAGGAGGATCACTTGAGCCCAGGAGTCTGAGGCTGCTGTGAGCGAGGCTGACGCCACGGCACTCTAGCCCGGGCGACAGAGCGAGACTCTGTCTCAAAAAATAAAAACAAAAAAATAAAGCAAAGCCCAGGTCTGAGTCCCTTTCCGGGGTGCCCGGAGCAGGGGGTGCTGGTGGCCCCCAAGAGCCCCTGGTCCTCCCGGAGGCCGCCCACCCAGGGTGCAGGGCTGCAGCGGGCCGGGAAGGTGGGGGGGGCCCTTCTCAGCCCTCAGCCCTGCCCGGGACCGCCCCTGCCGGGCCCCCTAGGGTGATCCAGGCCTGCCCCGGCCCCGCGCCACGGAGGGTCCCTCTGTCACACGCCGTCCTGGCAGCTGCACCCGCGGAAACACTAATTGGGAAGTGAGACGAGCAGAGTGGCTTTAATGAGCTACCTTGTTGCGACTGTGACTCGTCGGCGTCATTTACAGAGATTCTGCTAATGAGGTGCCCCTCAGAGCGGGGAGCCCGGGCTGGGGGGGAAGGAGGAGGGAGGGCCGGCCAGCTTCGAGGGCAGAGGCGAGATCCAGACGGAAGAGTCACCGTGCTGTGTGATCTCAGCATGTCACCCAGAGGCCCAGGAGGGACAGACGAGGTGTAGGGATGAAGGAAGCTGCCCAAGGTCACACGGGGAATTCAGTCCAGGCTGGACAGATAGCAAGATCCCTCCCTGATCCCCCGGACGTGGCAGGCACAGCGTGTGTCTGGGGGCGACCGCACCAGCCGCCACCAGCCCGGACACACGGGGTCCACCCAAGGCGTGCTCCCCTGTCCCCTTCTCCATTGTCATTGTCACAACCCCTCCCCTCTCCTCCCACCTGTCAAAATCGGCATCTCTTTAATGATAACGTCTGGGGGATTCTTTGGAGTCGTGTAATTCCTGCTGACAGCTACCTATTTACAATGGAAGTCAATGACTTCGAACTTCGTTTAAGAGTTGAGTCTTGGGCCAGGCGCGGTGGCTCACGCCTGTCACCCCAGCACTCGGGGAGGCCGAGGCGGGAGGATCGCTCGAGGTCAGGAGTTCGAGACCAGCCTGGGCAGTGTAGCAAGACCCTATCTCTACTAAAAATAGAAAGAAATTAGCTGGACAATTAAAAATATGTGGGAAAAATGAGCCGGGCGTGGGGGCGCATGCCTGTCGTCCCAGCTACTCGGGAGGCCGAGGCAGGAGGATCGCTTGAGCCCGGGAGTCTGAGGCTGCTGTGAGCGAGGCTGACGCCACGGCACTCTAGCCCGGGTGACAGAGCCAGACTCTGTTTCAAAAAAAAAAAAAAAAGAAAGTGGCAGGTTGGCCACGGGCTGCAAATACCGTGTGCTTTCTGGAATAGCCGGTGTCCCCGGCCACAGAGCTGCACCCCTCTGTGTGCAGAGAGAGGCCACGCTGGGGACGACACGTAGCCAATGGCCTCCGGCCACCGTGCCTTCAGAGCCCACCCAGCGGCCAAGCTGAGGCCACACTCCAAGCCACCGTCCCAGTGCGGAGCAATACCTGGGCCTGGCCATTTCCGCTCAACCCGAGGCTCCTCTGTGGACAATCTGCCAGGAATTCCCACTGGGCTGGTGACATTTCTCAGAGCAGTAGCAGAGGGTGACGCTCCTTATCCGATCCGCCTTCCTTCCCTCTGTCTCTCTTTTTTTTTTGAGACAGAGTCTCGCTCTGTCGCCCGGGCTAGAGTGCCGTGGCGTCAGCCTCGCTCACAGCAGCCTCCAACTCCTGGCCTCAAGTGATCCTCCTGCCTCGGCCTCCCCCGAGTAGCTGGGACTGCAGGCATGCGCCACCACGCCCGGCTCATTTTTTCTATATATTTTTAGTTGGCCAGATAATTTCTTTCTGTTTTTAGTAGAGATGGGGTCTCGCTACATTGTCCAGTCTGGTCTCGAACTCCTGACCTCGAGCGATCCTCCCGCCTCGGCCTCCCCGAGTGCTGGGATGACAGGCGTGAGCCACTGCGCCCGGCCCCCTCTCTCTTTTTTCCGGGACCCTAACTGTCAGGGCGCATCGCTTGTCACCCAAACTGCAAGGAAGACTTTCTGGGGTACGGACTCACCCAGGGCAAGGCCAAGGAGGGGGGCTCCTGCATGTTCCTAAGGTCCCGGGAGTCAGGGACCCCTGCAGGCTACAGCCTGGCTCAGGGGGACAGGTCCAGGCTGAGAGTCACACAGCTGGGTGTCCCTGCACCCGCTCCAAGGCTCTCCAAGGCCTCAGTCTCCCCCATCTGTAAAATGGGCACATTCCCACCTCCCCGTCATGGGGTCTTCAGAGCTGCACACAGCACCCCCGGCTTTGGGGATCAGGGGACAAGGAGGGTGGCATTTGGGGTCCATTTCAGGAGAACCTGGGTGATCCGAGTTGGAAACTGTCACAGAACTCTGCACTTTCATTATTCAGATGGGGAAGTGAGGGGAGGGGAAGAATGGGGGGGACACAGGCCACAGCAGAGGGGACCAGGGTCCTGTGTCCCCCTCCCCGCCCCCAGAGCTTGGGGACACCTTCCACGCGAGCTCAGCACCAGCTCTGCAGCCAGACCCGGAGCCAGGGCTCGGTGGGGACAGAGAGAGAACCCAGGTGAGACTGCGTGTTCCCAGGACGGTCCCCACGTGGGCAGAGGCAGGCTTGTCACCTCCCCGGTCCCCGTCCCTGCTGATGAGGTCTCAGCACGGCCTCTCCGGAAGAGCAAACTGCCCGCCAGAGAAAGCCACCGGGGCCCCCCCGTGGGGCACAAGGACAGGGCTGTCCCTGCCGCGGTCGGAGGGGAGGACGGGGCACGAGGTGGGACAGGGGACAGTGGGACATGGAGAGACAAGCACGGAGGAGAAGCGGAGCAGACAGGCGGGGAGGTGGGGGGTGCAGAGAGCTGGAGCCCCCCCACCCGCCACCCCTGCACCCCCAGCCTTTGTCCCATGTCCGAGCCCCCCGGGGACCCCCCCATGCACCCCCAGCCTTTGTCCCACATCCAAGCCCCCCGGGGACCCCCCATGCACCCCCAGCCTTTGTCCCACGTCGGAGCCCCCGGGGACCCCCCCATGCACCCCCAGCCTTTGTCCCATGTCCGAGCCCCCGGGGACCCCCCCATGCACCCCCAGCCTTTGTCCCACATCCAAGCCCCCCGGGGACCCCCCATGCACCCCCAGCCTTTGTCCCACATCGGAGCCCCCGGGGACCCCCCATGCACCCCCAGCCTTTGTCCCACGTCCGAGTCCCCGGGGACCCCCCCATGCACCCCCAGCCTTTGTCCCACGTCCGAGCCCCCGGGGATCCCCCCATGCACCCCCAGCCTTTGTCCCACGTCCGAGCCCCCGGGGACCCCCCCATGCACCCCCAGCCTTTGTCCCACGTCCGAGCCCCCGGGGACCCCCCCATGCACCCCCAGCCTTTGTCCCACGTCCGAGTCCCCGGGGACCCCCGATGCACCCCCAGCCTTTGTCCCACGTCGGAGCCCCCGGGGACCCCCCCATGCACCCCCAGCCTTTGTCCCACGTCGGAGCCCCCGGGGACCCCCCCATGCACCCCCAGCCTTTGTCCCACGTCGGAGCCCCCGGGGACCCCCCCATGCACCCCCAGCCTTTGTCCCACATCCAAGCCCCCCGGGGACCCCCCATGCACCCCCAGCCTTTGTCCCACATCGGAGCCCCCGGGGACCCCCCATGCACCCCCAGCCTTTGTCCCACGTCCGAGTCCCCGGGGACCCCCCCATGCACCCCCAGCCTTTGTCCCACATCCAAGCCCCCGGGGACCCCCCATGCACCCCCAGCCTTTGTCCCACGTCCAAGCCCCCGGGGAACCCCCCATGCACCCCCAGCCTTTGTCCCACATCCGAGCCCCCGGGGACCCCCCCATGCACCCCCAGCCTTTGTCCCACGTCCGAGCCCCCGGGGACCCCCCCATGCACCCCAGCCTTTGTCCCACGTCCGAGGCCCCGGGGACCCCCCATGCACCCCAGCCTTTGTCCCACATCCGAGCCCCCGGGGACCCCCCCATGCACCCCCAGCCTTTGTCCCACGTCCGAGCCCCCGGGGACCCCCCCATGCACCCCAGCCTTTGTCCCACGTCCGAGTCCCCGGGGGACCCCCCCATGCACCCCCAGCCTTTGTCCCACGTCCGAGCCCCCGGGGACCCCCCCATGCACCCCAGCCTTTGTCCCACATCTGAGCCCCCGGGGACCCCCCATGCACCCCCAGCCTTTGTCCCACGTCCGAGCCCCCGGGGACCCCCCCATGCACCCCCAGCCTTTGTCCCACGTCCGAGCCCCCGGGGATCCCCCCCATGTACCCCCAGCCTTTGTCCCACATCCGAGCCCCCGGGGACCCCCCCATGCACCCCCAGCCTTTGTCCCACGTCGGAGCCCCCGGGGAGCCCCCCATGCACCCCCAGCCTTTGTCCCACGTCCGAGTCCCCGGGGACCCCCCCATGCACCCCCAGCCTTTGTCCCACGTCCGAGTCCCCGGGGACCCCCCCATGCACCCCCAGCCTTTGTCCCACGTCCGAGCCCCTGGGGACCCCCCCATGCACCCCCAGCCTTTGTCCCACATCCGAGCCCCCGGGGATCCCCTCATGCACCCCCAGCCTTTGTCCCACGTCCGAGTCCCTGGGGATCCCCTCATGCACCCCCAGCCTTTGTCCCACGTCCGAGCCCCCGGGGATCCCCCATGCACCCCCAGCCTTTGTCCCACGTCCGAGCCCCCGGGGATCCCCCATGCACCCCCAGCCTTTTTCCCACGTTCGAGCCCCTGGGGACTCCCCGATGCACCCCCAGCCTTTGTCCCCATGGACCCCCAGCCTCACCGGCCTTTGTCCCGCACCCAAGCCGGATGCCGTGGGCCTTGAGCGCCCCCTGCCGCCCCCGGAGGGTTGGGCAGCAGACAGCGCTCAGCCTCCTCTGCTGGCCGTGCAGGGGGGAAACTGAGGCCCAGACAGAGGACAAGGCGGGGCCGGGGCAACCTGGGCAAGCCGGAGCCAAAGTCACCACCGAAATCCTCCCCCGGGTTCAGGGCTCACTGGGCCGCCCGGGTCCCCAGGCCGCGTCCCCTCCACCAGGGGACAGGGGGACACAGGCCGGGTGGGTCCTGGGAGAAGGCCCCTCTCTGCCACCAGCCCCCCCCCAGTCACCTGGGCAGGACTCCGATGCCAGCACAAGGGACGAGTCTCGTGCAAAATGGGCAGAACTGCTCGGAGAGGTGCGTGTCACCGATTTGGGGACGGATGCTGCTCCCAGCCGGGCAGCCCCTTGTCCCCACCCGGCTTTGCCAAGTGTCCAGATTTTTCAAAAGAAAGCGTAAATAACCTGAGCTTTTGTACCCCCATGAAGAGCAGAAAAAAAAATAATAAAAATAAAAAAACCAAAAAAATAAAAAAAAAAACCAAAAAAATAAAAAAAAAAAGCAAAAAAATAAAAAATAAAAAAAGTAAAAAAAAATGTTAAATTGAAAAAAAAAAACCAAATATGTTAAATTGGGGAAAAAAAAAAAAAGCAAGCATATTTTTAGGGGAGGCCCCACAGATCAACGGCTTTGCAAAACAGCACAGAAAACAAACAAACAAACAAAAAAACGGGCTTGGCCCACAGTGGCCGGCCGGCAACTTCCCGGCCAGGAGTGTCCTATACGCAGGTCCCCTTGGAGTTCAGTGGCTTCCCTGCCACGGCCATCCGTGGGTGTCCCCTTCGGGTTTTCTTCCTGCACTTCAATGCACGCATGGAAAAAGCAAATGCTATGTCCCCGTTCTAATGAGAAACCCAGGATTTTGTGCTGTCAAAGTCAGGGAGTGGCCGGGCGCGGTGGCTCACGCCTGTCACCCCAGCACTCTGGGAGGCCGAGGCGGGAGGATCGCTCGAGGTCAGGAGTTTGAGATCAGCCCGGGCAATGTAGCGAGACCCCGTCTCTACTAAAAATAGAAAGAAATTAGCTGGACAACTGAAAATATATAGAAAAATTTAGCCGGGCGCGGTGGCTCACGCCTGTCACCCCAGCACTCTGGGAGGCCGAGGCGGGAGGATCGCTTGAGGTCAGGAGTTCGAGACCAGCCTGCTGGGCTCAAGCGATCCTCCTGCCTCGGCCTCCCGAGTAGCTGGGACGACAGGCATGTGCCATCGTGCCCAACCACCTGCTTCAAGCAGGGGCCCCTCGCTCTGGGGTCAAGACCAAAGCCACCAGCCTGGCTGATGAAGCCCCACGTCCGTCAGCTGCCCGGTCACCCGCCCGTGGCCTCTCTGCCCCCCACGGTCCCACCGGCCGGGTCCCCCGGGAGGACAGGCTGCGGGTGAGTTCTGACAATCCGAGCAGGAGTCACCAGCGTGAATCAACTGGGGGAGGGACAGGCGGCACCAAAGTGAACAGGTGCCAACCGGGAAGCCCCTGGCACCATGGTGTGAACCGGGGCGGGGCTGGGGGTCGGGGGTGCGACAGCCACCCCATGGAATATTATGCAACCTATAATAAAAAATGTCATTAACTCGCCACCAATCGACTTACAGGGATTTCTAGGACGCATTGTCACTGTGCAAAGCAATTTGGAGACTAGCATGGAACATACGATGCCATTTTTATAAAACAATGGACAACATGTTTGTCACTCGTGTGTGTGTCTAGGATTTTATTAGCACAAAGAAAAAGACAGCAGGGGACAAACACGGGTTTGTTTTTGTTTTGTTTTTTCGTGGAAACCCGTGCACGGGGAGGGGAAGCGAGGGAAAAAGGATTTGCAAAATGAAGACTGTCCTTCAAAGAGAGGTGACCGCAGTTATATGTTGTCCCCGCACCAGAGCCAGGTGTGTGGGCGTGGCGTGGGCGTGACAGCTGCCTGTCACTCCAAGCACCCGCTCCCGTCCGATGCCAACCCCTCCCCGAGCCCCGGCATCCACACACTTTCCCTTTGGGGCCGTCTCAGCCAAGCCGTCTACACGGCCGACCCTCTGTGTCGGGTTTCGATGGCTCTGAGAGCGAAGTCCAGCTCCCCCCAAAAATGGAAGGCCTCCAACGTCCTGCCCCCCCCAGACTCTCCCCCGTCTCTGCACACTTGAGCCTCCCTGGCCCCTGTCCCCTGTCCACGTGGCCACGACCCCAGCCACCGGGTTCTCTCCCACCTGTCGGAGCAAGCGTGCATGGATGCCACCTGCAAAGGCGGGGGACTTATTTGACCGTGGAGAAGATTTGTCCCCCAGTGGGGGCCTGTGTGAGCAGCCATCCCCCCCCCCCTCCAGATTAGAAGAATGGACCTCACTCCGGCAGGTGGGAAAGTGTCCCCTGGCTGTTGCAGGTGCAGGGTGGCAGTGAGGACAGGGGAGTCCCAGCCCGGTGGCTTTCAGCACCAAGGAGAGCTCCTTTGGCCGCCCAATGTCACCCCGGTCTCCAGGTGCCATTATTGCTCCCCGGGGCTGCTCTGATTGTGCCCCGAGCAGGACTCTGCAGACGCTGAGTGTTTGCACGTTTGCCAGAAGGGCCACCCGCCAAGCCAGTCACCCGCCGGGGGCAGGGACAGATCCCGGTAACCACCCCCCCCCCCCGCCACCACCTCGTGTCTACTCTTTTGCACCCACTGCGAAGTCGCACAAAGTCGTTAAGAGGGTCTGTTGGAACCGGCACCGCGTCTCTGTGTTTTCTCGGAATTATTGAACTAAAAAAGCGAAGAAAACATCAAAAATACTCTCTGCTTTTGTGCCGGGCTCCGATCGAGCGGCTGCCGCATTCGGTCCCGTGTCTCTCTCGGCCTGATGACAATGACAAGCAGAGGAACGGGAGCGTGGATTGAAAAGGAGAGAGAGCTCAGCGGGGGGGGACTCGGATTGCCATTTGCAGACCACGGGGGGGGGGCTCAGGAGGGGTCCCCACGCGTTGCCACCGGAGGAGAGGAAAGGAACGAGACTGACAGGTGAGGACAGGGGGGAGCGGAGCAGGGGACAGGGCCGGGGGAGGGAGACCCAGAAGGAAAAAGCTGTCCTGTCCCGTCCGGTTCTGCCCGGAACACAGGCGGGACCCTGCCCGGTGCCAGCCCCAGACCTCCAGACACGGTCCCCGTCCCTGCAGCTGGTGGCCTGGGCAGAGCCGCAGACGGGCAGAGAGACCAGAGACATCAGCGTCCCCAACACGAGACGCTGCAGCCACTGAGGCAGGGCGAGCAATCTCGGCGGGCAGCAGGGAAGAGGTGTGCGGAGAGCGTGCAGCCAGGGTTCGGGGACACAGCCTGGCCAGAAACAAAGCCCCCAAAAAAGCCCCGAGGTCCTTGAATGTCAGGGACAGCAGGGTGGGAAGACCCCAGCCTCGGGAAAGAACGAGATCGTAGACGGACCGAACCGTCCCTTGTCACCCGTCGTGCAGGGACGCCGCCCGGAGACCGAGTGCACGCTGGGATTGCGTTGCTATGCGACCGGCTGCCACAAGCCTGGGCACCCAACGCCGGGGCTGTGCCCACTCCCGTTTGGGGGGTGGGCTGTGGCCAAAAGGGCAAAGGGAAGGAAGTTTCTAGAATCCGCGACAGTCCCCACCCAGGCCCTGCCAGCTCTGCCCTGCAGGGGGAATGCGGGTGTCCCCAGCGAGTCCCAGCTGTCACCTGGGCCACTCGAGGAGAGGGGACAGGGGCGCCGGGCTACCCACGCTGTCACCTCGCAACCAAACCCTCCCGGGCACTCGCTCTGCGCCAGGTGTCGCGACCCCTCGGTTTAGTTCCTCTCATCCCGACGCCCACCTCACAGCCCAGACGGGGAAACTGAGGCAGGAAGCGGCCCCCGGGTGTGGCAGGACCCAGGCAGCGATGCCCCAAGTCCCCAAACTCTTAACACACTGCTGTGTCTCGGTGACACGTGAGCGGGTCAGTCTGAACGCGCTTGAAGCGGGTGAGTGACAATAATAATGTCACCTATCACTGCTTCGCTATTACACGAGCGTTTGGGGCATTGGGGACACGGTGACAGACCACACAGAGCCCCGGCCCTCAAAACCCTGCGCCTGGGGGGGGAGAGGGGGGAGGGGACAGTGCTCTGGCTGTCCCCCGCCACCACGGCACCGCACGCTTGCACAATGAAAGTTAATTCCTCGGTTGTAACGACTGCAAAAATTGCCAGCTTTTGACACCTGGCATAATGACCGCGAGACCTGCGTGGAGGAATTCACCGGATAATTACACGGTAGCGGGTGGCGGGCGGGTGGGATTCTTCTCTGGAAGGTCGAGAGGTGGCATTTGGATTTCGAGGGGGGGGAAAGCCTAATCCTATAATGACTCGGTAGACTCCCCGTATTGTCACCAGCCCCGGTCCCCCCCGCCGGGGCCGGCCTGACATGCAGAACCAAATCACGCAGGGGGCTGACCCCTAAAAACGGAAATGGGGGGCAGGTGCTGGGGGAGGATTTGGGTTCCCCCCCCCCCACAAAGCGTCTTCACGGGGCAATTGTCCCCGGAGCTTTGAAACACGGCACGAGAGAGGTACAAACACACGGAGTCTATGTTGCGTGCCGGACGGAGGTAAGACTGTCACAGAGGGAGAACCTCACCACCACGCATGTTGGTGGCTCAGAAGGTGGCAGTTGCCGGCCACACGCCTCAGCGTCACTGAACCTCTCTGACGCCCAGATTCGGTCTCAGTCGCAGGCCGCTAAGCCATAGTGCATCGGTCATCGCGAATCGAGCCGCGTAACAAACATCCCCAAACAGAGGTGATTTCCGAAGCTCTCTGTGTTGTCCTTCCTCGTGTCATTTTTGGTCGGCTGTGAGCTGAGACTCACTCACGTGACGGGGGGTGGCAGGGCCACCAGTGCCACCCTCCAGCGGGCCAGCCCGGGGACGGGGGCTGAAGCGATGGCCTCCCCCCCTTTACCGGAGATGCTGCATCCTCTGCAAAGCTGCAAGGGTCCAGGGAGGAATAAGAAATTGCATCTATTTCTATTTTTTTTTTTGGAGACAGAGTCTCACTCTGTCACCCGGGCTAGAGTGCCGTGGTGTCAGCCTCGCTCACAGCAACCTCAACCTCCCGGGCTCCAGCGATCCTCCTGCCTCAGCCTCCCGAGTAGCTGGGACTACAGCCATGCGCCACCATGCCCGGCTCATTTTTTCTATATATATTTTTAGCTGTCCAGCTAATTTCTTTCTATTTTTAGTAGAGACGGGGTCTCGCTCTTGCTCAGGCTGGCCTCGAACTCCTGACCTCGAGTGATCCTCCCGCCTCAGCCTCCCCGAGTGCTGGGGTGACAGGCGTGAGCCCCCGCGCCCGGCCGAGAAATTGCACCTATTTCTGAATTCGGTCTGCCGCGACCTGCAAGATCGACGAGCTTTGCACATAGTAGGTGCTCAGGAAAGTGGGGATCGCTTGCAGTGCAGAATAGCCGGGGTAATAAGAGGACGATGGTGGCAGAGGGAGGCACAGAGTCCTGGTGACCTGGCGTCCAGGCTGCCTCCCGCTCTGCAGACAGAGTGGCTCTTGCAAAGTCGCAGCATGGACCCGGGGTGGGGGGCCGGCAGCCGGGACACGAGTTCCTGCCCCTACTTGCTTCTTCCTCCAGCCGTGTGGCCCGGGCAACTCGCCCCCCCCCCAACTCGGCCCCAGCGCTGCAGCGACACCCCCCGAACCCCAGAGTCGGCTGAGGGTCAAAGCAACCCCCGCAATCCGAGCCCGAGAAAAGCAGCTAATTCCCATGCGTTTTGCAAATACGAAATGATTGCGTCCTGCAGACATGCTTGGCAGACTAGAAATTTCGACGTGGAAATTCTAGTGCATTCCTTCCCCCGCTCAAACACGCCCCCGCCCCCCGCCAGGCTGCACCCGCGTCCCCCGTTCTCCAGCAGTGGCTGCTGAATTAAGTTGTCACTAAACAAGCAATCACGCTGTCCTTTGGGGCAATGATGGCATCGCAGGTGGGGACCAAGCTTCTCCATCCACGACCCCCGATTTCCAATCCGTCCCCCGGGTCCCGCCCAGCACCCACTGCCGCCCTCGTCTGCCACAAAATTGCCCCCGCCTGGGTCCACCGCGTCCTTCCAGAACTTTCCCTGCCACCAACCGTTTGCACGTGTGAGTCTAGGCGCACGCGAATTCCCGCAGCGAACACGATGTCACCGTTTCGTGGTTTCTCATAAACGTTGCACCAGATAAATGCGTTCGCAACACGCTTTTTCCCCCCAAACTGCATCGATACGCGTAGACCTGGCTCCTTTTTTTAAATACGGTCTAGCGTCCTGCGGCGGGGGGGGGGGACCGCGGTTTCTACGGCCATCCTGTGGTTGACAACAATAATGCCATCGCCCGCGTTCTAAACAGGTGTTCAGGGTGTGCATCAACTCGCTGAGTCCCTCACGTCAGCCAGCAGGTAGGCTCCACTGGGCGTCCCGTTTTTCAGCTTTGAGGCAAGCAAGGCACAGAGAGGTTGGGTGAGTTCCCCGAGGTCACACAGCACGTAAGCGGCAAGGCCGGGATTTGAGCCCGGCGGGGCAACTGCGTGTGGCTTTTTTGTTGTCGTTGTTGTTTGTTTGTTTGTTTGTTTGTTTGCATTCGTTCGTTGGTTGGTTTCGCCTTTGCAAAAGTAGCCCTGTCGTTTTAAGCCACCCCCCCCCAACCCCGTTGCCCCCAGTTCTTGTCTCAGAATCAGAGTGTTTCCTTTGCTCGATCGTATTTTTGAACTTGAGGTCAACCTCCCACCGGGAGCGCCCCACTTCCCCGCTCCGGCCCCCCAGCGCCCTTCCGGGGGGGGGGGGTGCAGGGGAAAGACACCCGGGGGGGGCCCCTAGTTCTCCACGTCCTAATCGTCTCGGTTCGCCCTTGAATCCAGCGCTCGTGGGCCGTGAGCCTGCCAGGAGCGCGTGGGAACTGGGAACGGAATGGGATCCTCGCCCCAGTGCGACACAAGGGAGGGAAGGAACCAGTGCTGTGCAGCCTCAACCAACTCACCTAACCTCTCTGAGCTCTGTTCCTCCTAATACCTCCCTGAGACTGTGAGGCTAAGGGGAAGCGCCCGGCAAACGCTGGCTGGGGTGCACGGGAGCCCCCAAGCATCCGGGGCTGGCCGGGCCACTCGAGAGGGGCCTTCCTGCCTGCACCCCACTTTGGGGGGACCCCAGGCTGGAGTCCCACTGCCCGGCCGGGGTCCCTTGTAGCCCTGCCTGGCACAGTCTGCCCTCGTGACCTTCCCTTGGGCACCCGCAGGCCCCCTTGGAGCTGCCGGGTGGGTAGCTGGGGACAGGAGGGTCTTTTATTCGAGCTCTGCTGGCTCTGAAGACCCCACGAGGCCGGGCGCGGTGGCACGTGCCTGTAGTCCCAGCTACTCGGGAGGCCGAGGCGGGAGGATCGCTTGAGCCCAGGAGTCTGAGGCCCGCCTGGCAACATAGCAAGACCCCATCTCTACAAAAAAGAAAAAAAGAAAAATGAGCCGGGCGTGGTGGCGCGTGCCTGTCGTCCCAGCGACTCGGGAGGCTGAGGCAGGAGGATCGCTTGAGCCCAGGAGGTTTGAGGCTGCTGTGAGCGAGGCTGACGCCACGGCACTCTAGCCCGGGCGACAGAGCCAGACTCTGTCTCAAAAATAAAATAAAATAAAATAAAAAAGACCACACGTGGGTGCAGATTGGCCACGCCACCCCCCAAATCGTAAGTACCCCGAGTGGCATTAATTAATAGCTGCACCCCGCCCCTGGCAGGAGGCAGGGCACAGCCATGAGGTCAGCTGGTCTTGGGCACAGGCCCACACGGGGGGGGGGCCCGGGATCCTGGGGTCCCTCCGAGAGTGACCCTCACTCGCTCCCTTGCCAGCTGCCCTGGGACTTCCGGAAGCTTCCTGAGCCCGTCTGGCCTCACTTTCCACATCTGTAAAATGGGCTCACACAGCACCTGCAGCTGGGCTATTGGGAGGGTCACTGAGCTCCCCACGTACAGGGCTCAAGCTCGCAGCCCGAGCCCGGGAGTGGCCAGGGGTCCAGGCCGCAGGGGCCGAGGGGCTGGGACACACGCAGAGCGTCTCTGGGGACAGAGAGGATGTCCCCGGAGCCGACTTCCCCAGGAGCTCCATGGAACCCCGTCCTCGGTGGTATTTGGGAGGTGTCATTACCCCCGATGTACCCCACGTCACTCGGGGTGGAGCCAACAGAGCCCAGCCAGTGACCAGGGGACACGGGCGGAGGAAGAGGCCGGGGGTCCCGGCCACCCTGCCCCGAGCAGATCTAGCTCCGAGAAACGCTCTTTGAGAGACACTTTGTCTCGATTGTCCTGTGCCCGGCGCCGATGGCCTCCCCAGGGCTCCCAACAGCCTGGTCTCAGCGTCACCTTCCAGGTAGAGAAACTGAGGCACAGGGAGACTCCAGTCCCCATCCGGGCACTGGAGCCGGGGTTCGTCCCAGCAAGCCTGTGCCCCTCCCACTACTCTGGGACAAGTGTCTAGAGCCGGGGTGACAGGGAGGCCAGGCCACTGCCTGCACCCAGGCCTGCCGCAGGTGACAGATGACCATCCACGTACCCCCTCCTGCCCTCGTCTGTCACCCTGTCCCCAGCCAGCTCTCCCTGCCTGGCCTGGGGGTCTAGCTTGGGGCATCTGGGCGTGGGGGACCCTGGCCAGGGGACGCTGAGGCCAGAATGACAAGTGCCACCTGCCTGGCCCAGACCTCGTTGGCCCATACTGGCTGCAAAACCCCGGGCTCCCCGGGTCCCCACCCGCCCGCCCGCTGCAGAAGCCGGGTGGTGGCACTCGGCGGGGGGACAGGGGACGGGGGGGACAGGGGACGGGGGGGGGACTTCTTCCCTGCCGGGTCTGTGGCTTCCACATCAAACCCGAGCTCATTAGGAAGCGCGGCGTGTGCCAGGGTGACATCTCTATTCGCGTGCCCAGAGACTTCAAAGCCTTCCAGAGGTTTCCTTGGTGGCTTCGACATGAAACACGTCGGGGAGGAGACAGAG